>NW_026262734.1:71674338-71681838 GCF_021869535.1 Mytilus californianus
GATAGCCAGTTAGACAACTCAAAAGGTAGGAATGGGAATGTTCAATGACTTTTATATATAAGCAAAAAAACATACGTGTATCTAAAAAGAAAGAAGGATTAGTGAAAATTGATAATTGGAATGAGAGAGAGAGAGAAAAAAACTGCCCACAATGCCGTAACAGCGACATTACACAGCTGTTTGCCGTGACCAGGATACGAACCTGGGTTGTCGCGGCCACAACGCGAAGTACTAACCACTATACGATCACGGCTATGACTTGCAGACAGAATATATATAGGAAAATTAGGGTATTTAAAATTAAGACTGAATTAGATATGGTGTTTCTTTTTTGTAAAATGCACTTTTCATACAAAATTTAAACGTGATGTATGTAATGAATGCTATAAGGCTATGCAAATGGGATTTTGCTCCATCTTTTACATTTTTCCCCGTCAGGTTGCTCTTTGTTTTTATTGTTGTTGTCATTATTGTCAGCCGGATTCAAATAAGAAGTGGTAAATATGGTACATTTGAGCTGTGTTCAGGAGGGTGGAGGAATTCCTACTGTTCTCTGTTATTGCAATGAATAGCTAGTACTACCTAACCATAACAGGGAAGCACCTTCTTAGAGGGATTGCTAAAAGGGTTATTTTTGTTCGAGAATACCGACCGTGCGAGATAACACAAGAATAAAACTTGTTTTCCATCCCTAAACGAACCCAAGATTGTGAAGAAAAGTAACGTGACATGAAATCGACATTGCACGAAATATTCGTTTGTTACTAGATTTGGTAGATAAAGGCAAGAAGTGTTCTAGCTGTACTGGATCGCAGCGGTGCATGCAGTGATAGCCAGTTAGACAACTCAAAAGGTAGGAATGGGAATGTTCAATGACTTTTATATATAAGCAAAAAAACATACGTGTATCTAAAAAGAAAGAAGGATTAGTGAAAATTGATAATTGGAATGAGAGAGAGAGAGAGAAAAAAACTGCCCACAATGCCGTAACAGCGACATTACACAGCTGTTTGCCGTGACCAGGATTCGAACCTGGGTTGTCGCGGCCACAACGCGAAGTACTAACCACTATACTTTTTTTTTTTATCATTAAAATTATTTATTTACTATTTACATAAAAACACCAAGAGACAAACCTCTTTGGTGCCATCTTTGGTATGTACAGAGTTGTTAGTATTAACCTTTTTGTTAGTAATGATTTCCATCTAGATATATTTTTTAAAAGACAAACATGTGTTTATAAAACAATTAATGATTCACTGTATACCCAAAGAGAGATAACTCTAATATGTTTTTGCAAAAGTCAAACACACCCTTTGGTCATTCATTTGACGGACAACCTTTCTTTTTTTTTAAATTGTATTGTTCTGTTTAAGATTCAAAATAAAATATTCAGAAACAACTAATTAATATTGTAATCAGTTTGATATGGATTTCAGGTGTTTAAAAAAATAAAATTATTTTGTCGTTTTCAATACGCAGTAAGGAATTATTGCGTAAAAAATATTTATCGAAGATCTGTTGTTGGTGTTTTATTTTGTGATAAGTGTATGCATATTCTATATATTTTCTAATTGTAAATTTGAATAGTCTCACTGTATCTATATCTTTATCATGAAACACTTTAAGATTGCGTGTTTTGAAGATGCATAATCTAGCTACACTCAGAAAAAAGTTCAAAAAATATGTGTTCACAATCTTTGAACGACCAAGGTACCCAAATATCATCAGTTCCTCATAATTTATCAAATTCACAACATCAGGGGGATAATCAATAAAAATGTTGTGTAACATATCTTTCAGAAAGTTATGTATCGGGGTCAACTTCGGACATAAGGCAAACAGGTGTAACAAGTTTTCTGTATATAGGCCGCACGCTTTGCATGTGTCGCTGTCCACTTGACCAAATTTAAACAACTTTTCTAAGGTAAAAATAGCCCTGTGTACAATCCTGTAGTTCAGACAACGACAGTCAGGAGATAGACCATTCTGATTGGTTACTGAATATAATTTAGTAAAATTGATCGACGGATATTTCTCCGCCCAATGCTTTTCAGCTGTGGGCGTTTCAAACATTTCTGACAGTAAGAGTTTGTAAAAAAAAATTGTAACAGCCCCTAGAAAAGGAACTTCTCTGTCGTTTTCTAGACAAATACGTAATTTCGGAATACTCTCGGTATTTAACGGGTTTATGGATTTCAGTAAAATTTTCCACGTTTCAGGAATACATCTTAAAATCTTGTCGTATGCAATTTTTATTTCGTGTGGTTTTTCGTCAGGAAAATTTTGTTGGATTATTTCTACAATCGAACCGGAAGTAAAAAAAACGGGAATAAATTCATAACAGATGTCTTTTATCTGGATCAAACCTGAGTGAATGAATTTTTCGAAAAGAAGCATTTTACCGTTTAGCTTTATATTTGGATTACAAAAAATAGGATTATCGTACACATGTTGAATTTCAATTTCAAATTTTAGCTTGGATTTTATTCTATAATAGGCATTAAACATTTCTTGATAATAAAGTGGTAAGTGTTTTAGATGTTTGGAATTTAAATACGTGAACACAATATTTTGTTTTAAATCCATATTTTCAATTTTATTTATGAAATAATCAAGCGCACTTTTCCAAATTGATTGGCAATTCGGGTCAAGATATTTTCTAAGGAATTTTAATCTAAAAGCTTGCATTTTTAGAAAAATATCTGGAATATTTAAACCTCCTGCTAATTTTTGGCTAATTATTGTTTGATACTTTACAAGGTGAGATTTAAGTTGCCAAAGAAATTTTAAAACTATTAATCGAATTTCGTTTTTTACGTTTTCTGGTAGCGGACATACTGTTAAAGTATAATAAAATCTAGACATTATAAGTGAAGTAAGAACAACTGCTCTACCAGGTAGTGTTAGATCTCTTTTATTCCAAAAAAATAAAATTGTTTTTATTTTTTTAATTTTATCTTTCCAATTCAATAATTCGCATAACTGTTTATCTTTACCAACATAAATACCTAGGACTTTAGTTACAGTTTCACAACGTTGAATTTGCAATGTATTTAGTTCTTGATCATTTATGCTACCAGAACCTAAGCATAAAATTTCAGATTTTTGTTTATTAATTTTAGCACCTGACGCCTCACTATATAGATTCAAAATTTTAAATGTTTCTTTTATAGAATTTTTGTCGGCAGTAAAAATATTCGTATCATCTGCATGTTGAAAAATTTTTGCCTCTTTATTTGAATTCGGAATAACAACACCTTTAATATTTTTATTCTTTATTATGGCCTGCCCTAATGGTTCCGCAACTAAAACGTAAAGGAGAGCAGAAACGGGACATCCTTGTTTTATTGAATTATTTAGTTTAACATATTTTGTTAAAAAGCCATTACATTTTACGCTACTGTTTACATTTTTATAAAATATTTTTATCCACTGAATGAATTTTGGACCAAAGCCAAATTTTTCTAAAACTAAATATAAATAATCATGATCAACTTTGTCAAAAGCCTTTTCCTGGTCAACTTTTATAAGAAAAGCTTCTAAATCATCGTTTTCAATAATTTCAATTAAATCTCGAATGCTTGCAGTTGTATCTGCAATATCTCGTCCAGGAATACAACACGTTTGATAAATAGAAATCAATTTCGGCAAAACAAATTTTAGTCTGTTGGACATTATTCTAGCCATTATTTTATAATCCACACATAATAATGAAATGGGTCTAAAGTTTTTTAACATATTTTTGTCCCCTTTATTTTTATAGACTAAAGTAATTATGCCATATCGCATAGATCTTGTCATAAGTTTTTCATCTTCAATGGCTTTAAAAATTTTTTAAAAATATTTCTCCGAACGAATGGAAAAAATGACAAAAGAATTCAACAGTTAGTCCATCGGGACCCGGAGATTTATTTTTAGACATACTAAATAAAGCGGCTTTTATGTCATCCAAACTAAATTCCGCTTCTAAATTTTCCATATCATCTTCAGAAACTTTTTCCGAAATAAAATTTAAAATTTCATTTGCTTTATCTTTGTTTATTGATGTACAAGAGTATAAATCTTTATAAAATTTATGAACTTCATCAAGAATTGCCTCCGTAGATGTGACTATATTATTTTCACTATTTTTTAATTCTTTTATAACATTACAGTTTTGTTTATATTTTTCAAGCTGTAAAAAATATTTAGAGTTCTTGTCACCATCTATTGCCCAATGGGCTTTAGAACGCAAAATCGCGCCTTTACAAATGTTTTCTTCATGACATTTTAATTTCAATTTAATTTCCTCAAATTTATTTAAATCAACAATTTCATTATTAGCTACGGCTAATGAAATTTTTTCAAATTCTCTTTGAATTTTAAAATATTCCGATTTTTCGGCACGGGATTTATCTTGCGCAATAACTTTTGCTAGTTGTTTTATTTTATATTTTAAATTATCATACCAAACCAAAGGTTCTTCGTCATAAAGAGGACATTGTTTTTCAGTTTCAATTAATTTATTAATTTTATTCACATTCTTCGTCATCTAACAATTTATTATTAAATATCCATAAACCCGGGCCTCTCTCAATTTCACTAAAATCTATATTCAGATTTACAAAAGAATGGTCGCTGAACGCATTATGTTTATAATAAACGTTCTTCACAAATACAGAAAAGGATTTTGGAATAAATATAAAATCCAATCTACTCTGAATTAGATTATTTTGTACAACTCGACGCCAAGAGAATATTCGTGACGTTGGATTTCTTGCTCGCCATATATCATAGATATTAAAATTTTCGCACAACTGATTAATTGACTTGTATGATTTGTCTTCTGTGTGTTGTGTTTTTCCGCACCTGTCAAGTTTTGACATAGATGTGTTCATATCACCCAACAAAATAATGTTTTCTGTGTTTATCAATTTTCCAGTCAAGTTTTCGAAAAATGTAGTTCTCTCAAGAACCGAATTAGGTGCATAACAATTAACAATATTTATTAATTTTTCATCTTGTTGTAATTGGATATGTACACATCTACCGTCAAAACTTTGTATATAATTTACTTCATGTTCAACCTTTTTACTTATCAAAAAGGCAACACCTTGTCTATGTGTTTCAGCACACGAGTAAAATATTTTACCATTCCAAAACTTAGAAAAACTAGTAACTACATCATCTGACCAAAAAGTTTCTTGGATAGCTACAACATCATAATAATTTTCCGAACAAAAAGAACAAAACTTTTGGAATTTTGACTGATCCCTCAAACCATTAGCATTTATAGATACAATATTAACCATCTGTACAAAAAGTAAGAAAGAAAATAACTTTATATCTATGAACTTGAACTTGATACTTTATTCCGGGGTTCCCTCCTAAATTTTTTAAGCTCATCTGAAGTAAATTTTGGAGATGTAACTAAACGCTTCCTCCTAATTTTACTCATATTCGCAGCCAATTCCTCGTCGGTCATTTCAATATCAACTACCTTAGATTCATCGATTCCTGTATTTTTACCAACAGAATCAGTCAAATTAGGCCCACGAGGAACTGGCTGTGGCTCTAATTTTGATGGGCTAGACCCCCCTTTTTTATGCATTTTATTATCAACAATTACTGTCTCTTGTTTGTTTGAATGTTCAGCATCAGTCATCAAATCTAGAACATCATTGTCAACACCAGACGTTTGTTGTTCATTGGAATCTGTAACATCAATGTCATTTTTAGCGTTTTCATTGAAATGTTCATCTTTGTCATCATTGTCAACATCACTTTCCTCCATGGTATCATCGCCACCGTCACTTTTCTCCGTGTTATCATCGTCAACATCACTTTGCTCCATGTTATCATCATCACCATTGACTCCATCCGTGTGCTCGTCTTCAGCTTCATTCTCGTTCATATCATCATTTTCTTGATGTTCAGTGTTTGTTTCATGTTCAGGAATGTCAGAATTTGTTTCATTTTCTGGATTGTTAGCATTTATATCATTTTCTGTGTTATCATTATTTGTTTCATTTTCATTTGTTTCATTTCTATCCCTGTTCCAAACCGGCTCACACCGACAGTATGATAACACTTTATGACATGTTTCACACGGTGGAGTTTGACAAGCTCTTGCTAGATGTCCGAAGAGTTTACACTTATAGCAAATATTATCCGGACAGTTTGCATAAACATGACTTGTCTCAAAACACTGGGTACAGACTCTCTTTTGTTCGTCATGAACTACTCTTATATATTCAAATGAGCTCACACCAGTTGATAGTTTCAATGTATATGGTAAACTTTGTCGTTCAGGGGAAAATCTAACTACTACATACCGTGTACCATTAGCGACGTCAGTACCAGGATACATTTTCCGCTTAATGGGCGACTTGAGTGTTACACCAAACTCCTGCAATTTCTCTCGTATTTCAGAGTCGGGCACATAGTGTGACACGTTGAAAAAACTGACAACTTTATCACGCGAAAAAATAGCTCTGGGTTTAAAATTTGAGTTCTTCACCTTAAAACCTGTATCCACAATCAAATCTAAAGCATCTTTATCAGACAACGTAAGTTCATAACTATTACCACTTTTTGGAACACATGCAAGGACTGTTCCCTCACCAACTTCTTTTTCCACATTAGCGATGACATCGACAGCTTTTATAGTCCGATTGTCACCTACATCCACTAACACAGTTTTTTCCTTGATGGAACGACCATCCCCCCTTCCACCAGACATGGTGAAGGGAGGTGTGAAAGTCTTAATAAGTGTCAAAAATGCACAAAATATGGCCACAAATAGTTCTACTAAAACAATATATGAAATAATATTGACTAACCATCAACGGATGGCTAGTCACACAACACAAACTTAACAGATTTTTCTCTGGTTTAGAAGGCACGTCTTCGTTATCCAAATCCAAAACCGGAAGTCCACTAACCACTATACGATCACGGCTATGACTTGCAGACAGAATATATATAGGAAAATTAGGGTATTTAAAATTAAGGCTGAATTAGATATGGTGTTTCTTTTTTGTAAAATGCACTTTTCATACAAAATTTAAACGTGATGTATGTAATGAATGCTATAAGGCTATGCAAATGGGATTTTGCTCCATCGTTTACATGTTTTCCCCGTCAGGTTGCTCTTTGTTTTTATTGTTGTTGTCATTATTGTCAGCCGGATTCAAATAAGAAAAGGTAAATATGGTACATTTGAGCTGTGTTCAGGAGGGTGGAGGAATTCCTACTGTTCTCTGTTATTGCAATGAATAGCTAGTACTACCTAACCATAACAGGGAAGCACCTTCTTAGAGGGATTGCTAAAAGGGTTATTTTTGTTCGAGAATACCGACCGTGCGAGATAACACAAGAATAAAACTTGTTTTCCATCCCTAAACGAACCCAAGATTGTGAAGAAAAGTAACGTGACATGAAATCGACATTGCACGAAATATTCGTTTGTTACTAGATTTGGTAGATAAAGGCAAGAAGTGTTCTAGCTGTACTGGA
>NW_026262734.1:71691838-71694338 GCF_021869535.1 Mytilus californianus
AGGTAGGAATGGGAATGTTCAATGACTTTTATATATAAGCAAAAAAACATACGTGTATCTAAAAAGAAAGAAGGATTAGTGAAAATTGACAATTGGAATGAGAGAGAGAGAGAGAGAAAAAAACTGCCCACAATGCCGTAACAGCGACATTACACAGCTGTTTGCCGTGACCAGGATTCGAACCTGGGTTGTCGCGGCCACAACGCGAAGTACTAACCACTATACGATCACGGCTATGACTTGCAGACGGAATATATATAGGAAAATTAGGGTATTTAAAATTAAGGCTGAATTAGATATGGTGTTTCTTTTTTGTAAAATGCACTTTTCATACAAAATTTAAACGTGATGTATGTAATGAATGCTATAAGGCTATGCAAATGGGATTTTGCTCCATCTTTTACATTTTTTCCCCGTCAGGTTGCTCTTTGTTTTTATTGTTGTTGTCATTATTGTCAGCCGTATTCAAATAAGAAAAGGTAAATATGGTACATTTGAGCTGTGTTCAGGAGGGTGGAGGAATTCCTACTGTTCTCTGTTATTTCAATGAATAGCTAGTACTACCTAACCATAACAGGGAAGCACCTTCTTAGAGGGATTGCTAAAAGGGTTATTTTTGTTCGAGAATACCGACCGTGCGAGATAACACAAGAATAAAACTTGTTTTCCATCCCTAAACGAACCCAAGATTGTGAAGAAAAGTAACGTGACATGAAATCGACATTGCACGAAATATTCGTTTGTTACTATATTTGGTAGATAAAGGCAAGAAGTGTTCTAGCTGTACTGGATCGCAGCGGTGCATGCAGTGATAGCCAGTTAGACAACGCAAAAGGTAGGAATGGGAATGTTCAATGACTTTTATATACAAGCAAAAAAACATACGTGTATCTAAAAAGAAAGAAGGATTAGTGAAAATTGATAATTGGAATGAGAGAGAGAGAGAAAAAAACTGCCCACAATGCCGTAACAGCGATTACACAGCTGTTTGCCGTGACCAGGATTCGAACCTGGGTTGTCGCGGCCACAACGCGAAGTATTAACCACTATACTTTTTTTTTTTATCTTTATTATATCCACACTTTGTATATACATATCACAGATTACAATTACAATTACACATACATGAAAACATTGTAAATAATTACTGTCCTTTCTCTGAAATGAATGATATTCTAAGTTTTACAATCTATATATTTACTTATTTTTTTCCCTAACATAAATCTCTGATAATGAACTTGTGTATACTTAAATCTTCTACTTTTTTTTTTTTTTTACTTTTTCTCAATTTTTAAATAAAACAATAAAAACAACAGTTCAACTATTACAAGGATGAAAGAAACTCAAAATGTGTAAATACGCAAATGATCTATTTTAATTAATGTTCGTTGTTTAAACAAAAAACGGTTGGTTTCCAGACCAGAATTTTGATACATCACAAAAATTATTTTATAATTATTTCACGTATTCAACATGTATTGTCCCCCCCCCCCCCCCATAACAGTTTATTCATCAAAGCACCACAAACAAAGTCTATGTATCTCTGCGTATCTTTCCATCCTTGGAATACCACGAACGTAACAAATAATTTCATCATCGTCCGATTTTCTAATATCTCTAAATCTGTTGACGTAAGACATTGCGTTTTCATATTCCTTTTTATCAGTTTCTAAATTTATATGACGAGATTCACCACGTTTCCCTATAGTACACATGACTACCGTGTCTCTCTTTTTTAATTTTCCTATAATACAACTTCCCTCTGATCGTCTGCTAACAACTATTTTCTGAAAATGACTATCTGTACACGGACTCTTCCCTGTAATTATTAATTTCGGAGCGATAGTTTTTATTTTGTCTATTTCTACATTTTCTTTATCCTTAACATCCGTGTGTAAATTCCGTTCAGTTCGCGAACCTTGACACACTATACTTTCCGTTATTTCATTGTCCTTATTAATTGTTTTGTCCAGCGATACACTACCCGGCTGAACAACTTTCACTACAGGTGTAATGTTTACTTGTTTAGGGGCTACTAACGGGAGATCGATCTTTCCATCGTGTAGCATATCATCATCCGAATCCATTACCACTTCTGAATTATCGATGTTAATATCAAGTGTCTTATCAACGTCGTCTTCTGTATTGTCCATTCTTTCTTTCAATGTTTTCATCCTTTTATTGTCTCTGTCTCTATTAGATTTGGACTTATGCTTTATTCCTCTATTGACGTGTATTGAATCACCCCTTGTCCAAACCAATGAAATTCTCATTTTGTCACCAAGGTAATTGGAATTCCATGTAAATTGTTCATATTCATCTATGATACTGTTAATTAACGCAACTAAAGGCTTTGGCAATTTTTCCATTATGATTTCCCTTTTAAGTACCTCAACGTTTCACAGCAAAAAGTAAAGTTACCAAACAACAAATACGCACAGCATAATTCTCGAAAATGTCAGTATTTCAACTTACATTACTGTTAGGTAGTCACATTTAC
>NW_026262734.1:71699338-71704338 GCF_021869535.1 Mytilus californianus
GCGACATTACACAGCTGTTTGCCGTGACCAGGATTCGAACCTGGGTTGTCGCGGCCACAACGCGAAGTACTAACCACTATACGATCACGGCTATGACTTGCAGACAGAATATATATAGGAAAATTAGGGTATTTAAAATTAAGGCTGAATTAGATATGGTGTTTCTTTTTTGTAAAATGCACTTTTCATACAAAATTTAAACGTGATGTATGTAATGAATGCTATAAGGCTATGCAAATGGGATTTTGCTCCATCTTTTACATTTTTTCCCCGTCAGGTTGCTCTTTGTTTTTATTGTTGTTGTCATTATTGTCAGCCGTATTCAAATAAGAAAAGGTAAATATGGTACATTTGAGCTGTGTTCAGGAGGGTGGAGGAATTCCTACTGTTCTCTGTTATTGCAATGAATAGCTAGTACTACCTAACCATAACAGGAAAGCACCTTCTTAGAGGGATTGCTAAAAGGGTTATTTTTGTTCGAGAATACCGACCGTGCGAGATAACACAAGAATAAAACTTGTTTTCCATCCCTAAACGAACCCAAGATTGTGAAGAAAAGTAACGTGACATGAAATCGACATTGCACGAAATATTCGTTTGTTACTATATTTGGTAGATAAAGGCAAGAAGTGTTCTAGCTGTACTGGATCGCAGCGGTGCATGCAGTGATAGCCAGTTAGACAACTCAAAAGGTAGGAATGGGAATGTTCAATGACTTTTATATATAAGCAAAAAAACATACGTGTATCTAAAAAGAAAGAAGGATTAGTGAAAATTGATCATTGGAATGAGAGAGAGAGAGAGAGAAAAAAACTGGCCACAATGCCGTAACAGCGACATTACACAGCTGTTTGCCGTGACCAGGATTCGAACCTGGGTTGTCGCGGCCACAACGCGAAGTACTAACCACTATACGATCACGGCTATGACTTGCAGACAGAATAAATATAGGAAAATTAGGGTATTTAAAATTAAGGCTGAATTAGATATGGTGTTTCTTTTTTGTAAAATGCACTTTTCATACAAAATTTAGACGTGATGTATGTAATGAATGCTATAAGGCTATGCAAATGGGATTTTGCTCCATCTTTTACATGTTTTCCCCGTCAGGTTGCTCTTTGTTTTTATTGTTGTTGTCATTATTGTCAGCCGGATTCAAATAAGAAGTGGTAAATATGGTACATTTGAGCTGTGTTCAGGAGGGTGGAGGAATTCCTACTGTTCTCTGTTATTGCAATGAATAGCTAGTACTACCTAACCATAACAGGGAAGCACCTTCTTAGAGGGATTGCTAAAAGGGTTATTTTTGTTCGAGAATACCGACCGTGCGAGATAACACAAGAATAAAACTTGTTTTCCATCCCTAAACGAACCCAAGATTGTGAAGAAAAGTAACGTGACATGAAATCGACATTGCACGAAATATTCGTTTGTTACTATATTTGGTAGATAAAGGCAAGAAGTGTTCTAGCTGTACTGGATCGCAGCGGTGCATGCAGTGATAGCCAGTTAGACAACTCAAAAGGTAGGAATGGGAATGTTCAATGACTTTTATATATAAGCAAAAAAACATACGTGTATCTAAAAAGAAAGAAGGATTAGTGAAAATTGATAATTGGAATGAGAGAGAGAGAGAGAAAAAAACTGCCCACAATACCGTAACAGCGACATTACACAGCTGTTTGCCGTGACCAGGATTTGAACCTGGGTTGTCGCGGCCACAACGCGAAGTACTAACCACTATACGATCACGGCTATGACTTGCAGACAGAATATATATAGGAAAATTAGGGTATTTAAAATTAAGGCTGAATTAGATATGGTGTTTCTTTTTTTGTAAAATGCACTTTTCATACAAAATTTAAACGTGATGTATGTAATGAATGCTATAAGGCTATGCAAATGGGATTTTGCTCCATCTTTTACATTTTTCCCCGTCAGGTTGCTCTTTGTTTTTATTGTTGTTGTCATTATTGTCAGCCGGATTCAAATAAGAAGTGGTAAATATGGTACATTTGAGCTGTGTTCAGGAGGGTGGAGGAATTCCTACTGTTCTCTGTTATTGCAATGAATAGCTAGTACTACCTAACCATAACAGGGAAGCACCTTCTTAGAGGGATTGCTAAAAGGGTTATTTTTGTTCGAGAATACCGACCGTGCGAGATAACACAAGAATAAAACTTGTTTTCCATCCCTAAACGAACCCAAGATTGTGAAGAAAAGTAACGTGACATGAAATCGACATTGCACGAAATATTCGTTTGTTACTATATTTGGTAGATAAAGGCTAGAAGTGTTCTAGCTGTACTGGATCGCAGCGGTGCATGCAGTGATAGCCAGTTAGACAACACAAAAGGTAGGAATGGGAATGTTCAATGACTTTTATATATAAGCAAAAAAACATACGTGTATCTAAAAAGAAAGAAGGATTAGTGAAAATTGACAATTGGAATGAGAGAGAGAGAGAAAAAAACTGCCCACAATGCCGTAACAGCGACATTACACAGCTGTTTGCCGTGACCAGGATTCGAACCTGGGTTGTCGCGGCCACAACGCGAAGTACTAACCACTATACGATCACGGCTATGACTTGCAGACAGAATATATATAGGAAAATTAGGGTATTTAAAATTAAGGCTGAATTAGATATGGTGTTTCTTTTTTGTAAAATGCACTTTTCATACAAAATTTAAACGTGATGTATGTAATGAATGCTATAAGGCTATGCAAATGGGATTTTGCTCCATCTTTTACATTTTTTCCCCGTCAGGTTGCTCTTTGTTTTTATTGTTGTTGTCATTATTGTCAGCCGGATTCAAATAAGAAGTGGTAAATATGGTACATTTGAGCTGTGTTCAGGAGGGTGGAGGAATTCCTACTGTTCTCTGTTATTGCAATGAATAGCTAGTACTACCTAACCATAACAGGGAAGCACCTTCTTAGAGGGATTGCTAAAAGGGTTATTTTTGTTCGAGAATACCGACCGTGCGAGATAACACAAGAATAAAACTTGTTTTCCATCCCTAAACGAACCCAAGATTGTGAAGAAAAGTAACGTGACATGAAATCGACATTGCACGAAATATTCGTTTGTTACTATATTTGGTAGATAAAGGCAAGAAGTGTTCTAGCTGTACTGGATCGCAGCGGTGCATGCAGTGATAGCCAGTTAGACAACTCAAAAGGTAGGAATGGGAATGTTCAATGACTTTTATATATAAGCAAAAAACATACGTGTATCTAAAAAGAAAGAAAGATTAGTGAAAATTGATAATTGGAATGAGAGAGAGAGAAAAAAACTGCCCACAATGCCGTAACAGCGACATTACACAGCTGTTTGCCGTGACCAGGATTCGAACCTGGGTTGTCGCGGCCACAACGCGAAGTACTTTTTTTTTATCTTTATTATAATCACACTTCTATATACGTATCACAGGTTACAATTACAATTACACATATATCAAACATTGATATCAATTACTGTCATTTTTTCTGAAAAGAAAAACATACGAATTGCTCATTTACTCTAACTTATCAGAATGTCATATTATAAACTAATTATAAAGATGTATCTTACTTTATTTTACATTTTCATTTTTATATATAAAACAATAAAACAACATTTGAACTATTACAAGAAAAAAACCCAAAATGTAAACATACGCAAATGTTCTATTAAACTAATGTTTTAAGACCTAACAAAAAGCGGTTGGTTTCCACACCCAAATTTTGATACATCCTAAAAACTATGATTAAAGAATTAATTCACGCATGAAACGGATCTAGATTTTTTTAATAACTGTTCATTCCACAAAACACCACGGTTAAAGTTTGTTAACTTCCGCGTATCTTTCTAATTTCGGAACATTTACTCTCACTTATTAGAATGTCCTATCATAAACTAATTGTAAACATGTATCTTCCTTCTTTTTTTTTTACATTTTTACTTTTATATATAAAACAATAAAACAACATTTGAACTATTACAAGAAAAAAAACACAAAAATGTTAGCATACGCAAATGTTCCATTTAATTAATGTTTTAAGTCCTAACAAAATGCGGTTGGTTTCCAAACCCAAATTTTGATACATTATAAAAACTATAATTAAAGAATTAATTCACGCATGAAACGGATCTTGTTTTTTAAATAACTGTTCATTCCACAAAACACCACGGACAAAGTTTGTGAACTTCCGCGTATCTTTCTAATTTCGGGACATCAAAAACGTAACAACTAATGTCTTCATCGTCCGTTTTTCTCACATCTCTAAATCTATTAACATAATACATTAAATCTTCATACTCCGATTTGTTTGTATCAAGATTCACATGTAGAATTTTCTGTTTTGTTGTATTACAAATAACTATTGTCTCTCTCTTTTTAACTTTTCCTAATACGAAATTGCCTTCTGATCGTTTGTTATAAACTATTTTCTGATAGTGGCTATCGTTACACGGACTGTTCCCGGTAATTATTGATTTTGATGCGACTGTTTTTATTTCTTCATCTATTTCTGTACGTTGAAATTCCTTTACATTTGTGTGTACATTTTGTTTTTTAACTTCCGCACTCGTTCCACATATCGAACTACGACACACTCTTTTTTCTGGTGGCGATTCATTGCTTTTATTGATTGACTTGTTAATAGATACTCGTACCGGCTGAGTAATTTTCGTTACAGGTTTAATGTTTACCTTTTCGGGGGCTACTAGCGGGAGATCCACCTTGTCAATTTGCTGATTTTCATCACTAGATTCACTCATATCTTCCTCTGAATCATCGGTATCTATATCACTAGTATCTAGATCGTCGTCATTTTGTGTATTTTCTATTTTATCTCGCCACGTTTTTAATCGTTTAGTGTCCCTGTCTTTGTTAGATTTCGACTTATGTTTTACACCTCTGTTTACATTCACAAAATCACCTCTGGTCCAAATCAACGAAATTCTCATTTTATCACCAAGGTAATTCGAATTCCACGTAAATTGTTCATATTCG
>NW_026262734.1:71716838-71719338 GCF_021869535.1 Mytilus californianus
AGTGTTCTAGCTGTACTGGATCGCAGCGGTGCATGCAGTGATAGCCAGTTAGACAACTCAAAAGGTAGGAATGGGAATGTTCAATGACTTTTATATATAAGCAAAAAAACATACGTGTATCTAAAAAGAAAGAAGGATTAGTGAAAATTGATAATTGGAATGAGAGAGAGAGAAAAAAACTGCCCACAATGCCGTAACAGCGACATTACACAGCTGTTTGCCGTGACCAGGATTCGAACCTGGGTTGTCGCGGCCACAACGCGAAGTACTAACCACTATACGATCACGGCTATGACTTGCAGACAGAATATATATAGGAAAATTAGGGTATTTAAAATTAAGGCTGAATTAGATATGGTGTTTCTTTTTTGTAAAATGCACTTTTCATACAAAATTTAAACGTGATGTATGTAATGAATGCTATAAGGCTATGCAAATGGGATTTTGCTTCATCTTTTACATTTTTTCCCCGTCAGGTTGCTCTTTGTTTTTATTGTTGTTGTCATTATTGTCAGCCGGATTCAAATAAGAAGTGGTAAATATGGTACATTTGAGCTGTGTTCAGGAGGGTGGAGGAATTCCTACTGTTCTCTGTTATTGCAATGAATAGCTAGTACTACCTAACCATAACAGGGAAGCACCTTCTTAGAGGGATTGCTAAAAGGGTTATTTTTGTTCGAGAATACCGACCGTGCGAGATAACACAAGAATAAAACTTGTTTTCCATCCCTAAACGAACCCAAGATTGTGAAGAAAAGTAACGTGACATGAAATCGACATTGCACGAAATATTCGTTTGTTACTATATTTGGTAGATAAAGGCAAGAAGTGTTCTAGCTGTACTGGATCGCAGCGGTGCATGTAGTGATAGCCAGTTAGACAACTCAAAAGGTAGGAATGGGAATGTTCAATGACTTTTATATATAAGCAAAAAAACATACGTGTATCTAAAAAGAAAGAAAGATTAGTGAAAATTGATAATTGGAATGAGAGAGAGAGAAAAAAACTGCCCACAATGCCGTAACAGCGACATTACACAGCTGTTTGCCGTGACCAGGATTCGAACCTGGGTTGTCGCGGCCACAACGCGAAGTACTAACCACTATACGATCACGGCTATGACTTGCAGACAAGAATATATATAGGAAAATTAGGGTATTTAAAATTAAGGCTGAATTAGATATGGTGTTTCGTTTTTGTAAAATGCACTTTTCATACAAAATTTAAACGTGATGTATGTAATGAATGCTATAAGGCTATGCAAATGGGATTTTGCTCCATCTTTTACATGTTTTCCCCGTCAGGTTGCTCTTTGTTTTTATTGTTGTTGTCATTATTGTCAGCCGGATTCAAATAAGAAAAGGTAAATATGGTACATTTGAGCTGTGTTCAGGAGGGTGGAGGAATTCCTACTGTTCTCTGTTATTGCAATGAATAGCTAGTACTACCTAACCATAACAGGGAAGCACCTTCTTAGAGGGATTGCTAAAAGGGTTATTTTTGTTCGAGAATACCGACCGTGCGAGATAACACAAGAATAAAACTTGTTTTCCATCCCTAAACGAACCCAAGATTGTGAAGAAAAGTAACGTGAACTGAAATCGACATTGCACGAAATATTCGTTTGTTACTATATTTGGTAGATAAAGGCAAGAAGTGTTCTAGCTGTACTGGATCGCAGCGGTGCATGCAGTGATAGCCAGTTAGACAACTCAAAAGGTAGGAATGGGATTGTTCAATGACTTTTATATATAAGCAAAAAAACATACGTGTATCTAAAAAGAAAGAAGGATTAGTGAAAATTGATAATTGGAATGAGAGAGAGAGAGAGAAAAAAACTGCCCACAATGCCGTAACAGCGACATTACACAGCTGTTTGCCGTGACCAGGATTCGAACCTGGGTTATCGCGGCCACAACGCGAAGTACTAACCACTATACGATCACGGCTATGACTTGCAGACAGAATATATATAGGAAAATTAGGGTATTTAAAATTAAGGCTGAATTAGATATGGTGTTTCTTTTTTGTAAAATGCACTTTTCATACAAAATTTAAACGTGATGTATGTAATGAATGCTATATGGCTATGCAAATGGGATTTTGCTCCATCTTTTACATTTTTTCCCCGTCAGGTTGCTCTTTGTTTTTATTGTTGTTGTCATTATTGTCAGCCGGATTCAAATAAAAAGTGGTAAATATGGTACATTTGAACTGTGTTCAGGAGGGTGGAGGAATTCCTACTGTTCTCTGTTATTGCAATGAATAGCTAGTACTACCTAACCATAACAGGGAAGCACCTTCTTAGAGGGATTGCTAAAAGGGTTATTTTTGTTCGAGAATACCGACCGTGCGAGATAACACAAGAATAAAACTTGTTTTCCATCCCTAAACGAACCCAAGATTGTGAAGAAAAGTAACGTGACATGAAATCGACATTGCACGAAATATTCGTTTGTTACTATATTTGGTAGATAAAGGCAAGAAGTGTTCTAGCTGT
>NW_026262734.1:71721838-71729338 GCF_021869535.1 Mytilus californianus
GGTGCATGCAGTGATAGCCAGTTAGACAACTCAAAAGGTAGGAATGGGAATGTTCAATGACTTTTATATATAAGCAAAAAAACATACGTGTATCTAAAAAGAAAGAAAGATTAGTGAAAATTGATAATTGGAATGAGAGAGAGAGAATAAAACTGCCCACAATGCCGTAACAGCGACATTACACAGCTGTTTGCCGTGACCAGGATTCGAACCTGGGTTGTCGCGGCCACAACGCGAAGTACTAACCACTATACGATCACGGCTATGACTTGCAGACAGAATATATATAGGAAAATTAGGGTATTTAAAATTAAGGCTGAATTAGATATGGTGTTTCTTTTTTGTAAAATGCACTTTTCATACAAAATTTAAACGTGATGTATGTAATGAATGCTATAAGGCTATGCAAATGGGATTTTGCTCCATCTTTTACATGTTTTCCCCGTCAGGTTGCTCTTTGTTTTTATTGTTGTTGTCATTATTGTCAGCCGGATTCAAATAAGAAAAGGTAAATATGGTACATTTGAGCTGTGTTCAGGAGGGTGGAGGAATTCCTACTGTTCTCTGTTATTGCAATGAATAGCTAGTACTACCTAACCATAACAGGGAAGCACCTTCTTAGAGGGATTGCTAAAAGGGTTATTTTTGTTCGAGAATACCGACCGTGCGAGATAACACAAGAATAAAACTTGTTTTCCATCCCTAAACGAACCCAAGATTGTGAAGAAAAGTAACGTGACATGAAATCGACATTGCACGAAATATTCGTTTGTTACTATATTTGGTAGATAAAGGCAAGAAGTGTTCTAGCTGTACTGGATCGCAGCGGTGCATGCAGTGATAGCCAGTTAGACAACTCAAAAGGTAGGAATGGGAATGTTCAATGACTTTTATATATAAGCAAAAAAACATACGTGTATCTAAAAAGAAAGAAAGATTAGTGAAAATTGATAATTGGAATGAGAGAGAGAGAAAAAAACTGCCCACAATGCCGTAACAGCGACATTACACAGCTGTTTGCCGTGACCAGGATTCGAACCTGGGTTGTCGCGGCCACAACGCGAAGTACTAACTACTATACGATCACGGCTATGACTTGCAGACAAGAATATATATACGAAAATTAGGGTATTTAAAATTAAGGCTGAATTAGATATGGTGTTTCTTTTTTGTAAAATGCACTTTTCATACAAAATTTAAACGTGATGTATGTAATGAATGCTATAAGGCTATGCAAATGGGATTTTGCTCCATCTTTTACATGTTTTCCCCGTCAGGTTGCTCTTTGTTTTTATTGTTGTTGTCATTATTGTCAGCCGGATTCAAATAAGAAAAGGTAAATATGGTACATTTGAGCTGTGTTCAGGAGGGTGGAGGAATTCCTACTGTTCTCTGTTATTGCAATGAATAGCTAGTACTACCTAACCATAACAGGGAAGCACCTTCTTAGAGGGATTGCTAAAAGGGTTATTTTTGTTCGAGAATACCGACCGTGCGAGATAACACAAGAATAAAACTTGTTTTCCATCCCTAAACGAACCCAAGATTGTGAAGAAAAGTAACGTGACATGAAATCGACATTGCACGAAATATTCGTTTGTTACTATATTTGGTAGATAAAGGCAAGAAGTGTTCTAGCTGTACTGGATCGCAGCGGTGCATGCAGTGATAGCCAGTTAGACAACTCAAAAGGTAGGAATGGGAATGTTCAATGACTTTTATATATAAGCAAAAAAACATACGTGTATCTAAAAAGAAAGAAAGATTAGTGAAAATTGATAATTGGAATGAGAGAGAGAGAAAAAAAACTGCTCACAATGCCGTAACAGCGACATTACACAGCTGTTTGCCGTGACCAGGATTCGAACCTGGGTTGTCGCGGCCACAACGCGAAGTACTAACCACTATACGATCACGGCTATGACTTGCAGACAGAATATATATAGGAAAATTAGGGTATTTAAAATTAAGGCTGAATTAGATATGGTGTTTCTTTTTTGTAAAATGCACTTTTCATACAAAATTTAAACGTGATGTATGTAATGAATGCTATAAGGCTATGCAAATGGGATTTTGCTCCATCTTTTACATTTTTTCCCCGTCAGGTTGCTCTTTGTTTTTATTGTTGTCATTATTGTCAGCCGGATTCAAATAAGAAGTGGTAAATATGGTACATTTGAGCTGTGTTCAGGAGGGTGGAGGAATTCCTACTGTTCTCTGTTATTGCAATGAATAGCTAGTACTACCTAACCATAACAGGGAAGCACCTTCTTAGAGGGATTGCTAAAAGGGTTATTTTTGTTCGAGAATACCGACCGTGCGAGATAACACAAGAATAAAACTTGTTTTCCATTCCTAAACGAACCCAAGATTGTGAAGAAAAGTAACGTGACATGAAATCGACATTGCACGAAATATTCGTTTGTTACTATATTTGGTAGATAAAGGCAAGAAGTGTTCTAGCTGTACTGGATCGCAGCGGTGCATGCAGTGATATCCAGTTAGACAACACAAAAGGTAGGAATGGGAATGTTCAATGACTTTTATATATAAGCAAAAAAACATACGTGTATCTAAAAAGAAAGAAAGATTAGTGAAAATTGATAATTGGAATGAGAGAGAGAGAAAAAAACTGCCCACAATGCCGTAACAGCGACATTACACAGCTGTTTGCCGTGACCAGGATTCGAACCTGGGTTGTCGCGACAACAACGCGAAGTACTAACCACTATACGATCACGGCTATGACTTGCAGACAAGAATATATATATAGGAAAATTAGGGTATTTAAAATTAAGGCTGAATTAGATATGGTGTTTCTTTTTTGTAAAATGCACTTTTCATACAAAATTTAAACGTGATGTATGTAATGAATGCTATAAGGCTATGCAAATGGGATTTTGCTCCATCTTTTACATGTTTTCCCCGTCAGGTTGCTCTTTGTTTTTATTGTTGTTGTCATTATTGTCAGCCGGATTCAAATAAGAAAAGGTAAATATGGTACATTTGAGCTGTGTTCAGGAGGGTGGAGGAATTCCTACTGTTCTCTGTTATTGCAATGAATAGCTAGTACTACCTAACCATAACAGGGAAGCACCTTCTTAGAGGGATTGCTAAAAGGGTTATTTTTGTTCGAGAATACCGACCGTGCGAGATAACACAAGAATAAAACTTGTTTTCCATCCCTAAACGAACCCAAGATTGTGAAGAAAAGTAACGTGACATGAAATCGACATTGCACGAAATATTCGTTTGTTACTATATTTGGTAGATAAAGGCAAGAAGTGTTCTAGCTGTACTGGATCGCAGCGGTGCATGCAGTGATAGCCAGTTAGACAACTCAAAAGGTAGGAATGGGAATGTTCAATGACTTTTATATATAAGCAAAAAAACATACGTGTATCTAAAAAGAAAGAAAGATTAGTGAAAATTGATAATTGGAATGAGAGAGAGAGAAAAAAACTGCCCACAATGCCGTAACAGCGACATTACACAGCTGTTTGCCGTGACCAGGATTCGAACCTGGGTTGTCGCGGCCACAACGCGAAGTACTAACCACTATACGATCACGGCTATGACTTGCAGACAGAATATATATAGGAATATTAGGGTATTTAAAATTAAGGCTGAATTAGATATGGTGTTTCTTTTTTGTAAAATGCACTTTTCATACAAAATTTAAACGTGATGTATGTAATGAATGCTATAAGGCTATGCAAATGGGATTTTGCTCCATCTTTTACATTTTTTCCCCGTCAGGTTGCTCTTTGTTTTTATTGTTGTCATTATTGTCAGCCGGATTCAAATAAGAAGTGGTAAATATGGTACATTTGAGCTGTGTTCAGGAGGGTGGAGGAATTCCTACTGTTCTCTGTTATTGCAATGAATAGCTAGTACTACCTAACCATAACAGGGAAGCACCTTCTTAGAGGGATTGCTAAAAGGGTTATTTTTGTTCGAGAATACCGACCGTGCGAGATAACACAAGAATAAAACTTGTTTTCCATCCCTAAACGAACCCAAGATTGTGAAGAAAAGTAACGTGACATGAAATCGACATTGCACGAAATATTCGTTTGTTACTATATTTGGTAGATAAAGGCAAGAAGTGTTCTAGCTGTACTGGATCGCAGCGGTGCATGCAGTGATAGCCAGTTAGACAACTCAAAAGGTAGGAATGGGAATGTTCAATGACTTTTATATATAAGCAAAAAAACATACGTGTATCTAAAAAGAAAGAGAGATTAGTGAAAATTGATAATTGGAATGAGAGAGAGAGAGAAAAAAAACTGGCCACAATGCCGTAACAGCGACATTACACAGCTGTTTGCCGTGACCAGGATTCGAACCTGGGTTGTCGCGGCCACAACGCGAAGTACTAACCACTATACGATCACGGCTATGACTTGCAGACAGAATATATATAGGAATATTAGGGTATTTAAAATTAAGGCTGAATTAGATATGGTGTTTCTTTTTTGTAAAATGCACTTTTCATACAAAATTTAAACGTGATGTATGTAATGAATGCTATAAGGCTATGCAAATGGGATTTTGCTCCATCTTTTACATTTTTTCCCCGTCAGGTTGCTCTTTGTTTTTATTGTTGTCATTATTGTCAGCCGGATTCAAATAAGAAGTGGTAAATATGGTACATTTGAGCTGTGTTCAGGAGGGTGGAGGAATTCCTACTGTTCTCTGTTATTGCAATGAATAGCTAGTACTACCTAACCATAACAGGGAAGCACCTTCTTAGAGGGATTGCTAAAAGGGTTATTTTTGTTCGAGAATACCGACCGTGCGAGATAACACAAGAATAAAACTTGTTTTCCATCCCTAAACGAACCCAAGATTGTGAAGAAAAGTAACGTGACATGAAATCGACATTGCACGAAATATTCGTTTCTTACTATATTTGGTAGATAAAGGCAAGAAGTGTTCTAGCTGTACTGGATCGCAGCGGTGCATGCAGTGATAGCCAGTTAGACAACTCAAAAGGTAGGAATGGGAATGTTCAATGACTTTTATATATAAGCAAAAAAACATACGTGTATCTAAAAAGAAAGAAAGATTAGTGAAAATTGATAATTGGAATGAGAGAGAGAGAAAAAAACTGCCCACAATGCCGTAACAGCGACATTACACAGCTGTTTGCCGTGACCAGGATTCGAACCTGGGTTGTCGCGGCCACAACGCGAAGTACTAACCACTATACGATCACGGCTATGACTTGCAGACAAGAATATATATAGGAAAATTAGGGTATTTAAAATTAAGGCTGAATTAGATATGGTGTTTCTTTTTTGTAAAATGCACTTTTCATACAAAATTTAAACGTGATGTATGTAATGAATGCTATAAGGCTATGCAAATGGGATTTTGCTCCATCTTTTACATGTTTTCCCCGTCAGGTTGCTCTTTGTTTTTATTGTTGTTGTCATTATTGTCAGCCGGATTCAAATAAGAAAAGGTAAATATGGTACATTTGAGCTGTGTTCAGGAGGGTGGAAGAATTCCTACTGTTCTCTGTTATTGCATGAATAGCTAGTACTACCTAACCATAACAGGGAAGCACCTTCTTAGAGGGATTGCTAAAAGGGTTATTTTTGTTCGAGAATACCGACCGTGCGAGATAACACAAGAATAAAACTTGTTTTCCATCCCTAAACGAACCCAAGATTGTGAAGAAAAGTAACGTGACATGAAATCGACATTGCACGAAATATTCGTTTGTTACTATATTTGGTAGATAAAGGCAAGAAGTGTTCTAGCTGTACTGGATCGCAGCGGTGCATGCAGTGATAGCCAGTTAGACAACTCAAAAGGTAGGAATGGGAATGTTCAATGACTTTTATATATAAGCAAAAAAACATACGTGTATCTAAAAAGAAAGAAAGATTAGTGAAAATTGATAATTGGAATGAGAGAGAGAAAAAAAAACTGCCCACAATGCCGTAACAGCGACATTACACAGCTGTTTGCCGTGAACGGGATTCGAACCTGGGTTGTCGCGGCCACAACGCGAAGTACTAACCACTATACGATCACGGCTATGACTTGCAGACAGAGTATATATAGGAAAATTAGGGTATTTAAAATTAAGGCTGAATTAGATATGGTGTTTCTTTTTTGTAAAATGCACTTTTCATACAAAATTTAAACGTGATGTATGTAATGAATGCTATAAGGCTATGCAAATGGGATTTTGCTCCATCTTTTACATTTTTCCCCGTCAGGTTGCTCTTTGTTTTTATTGTTGTTGTCATTATTGTCAGCCGGATTCAAATAAGAAGTGGTAAATATGGTACATTTGAGCTGTGTTCAGGAGGGTGGAGGAATTCCTACTGTTCTCTGTTATTGCAATGAATAGCTAGTACTACCTAACCATAACAGGGAAGCACCTTCTTAGAGGGATTGCTAAAAGGGTTATTTTTGTTCGAGAATACCGACCGTGCGAGATAACACAAGAATAAATCTTGTTTTCCATCCCTAAACGAACCCAAGATTGTGAAGAAAAGTAACGTGACATGAAATCGACATTGCACGAAATATTCGTTTGTTACTATATTTGGTAGATAAAGGCAAGAAGTGTTCTAGCTGTACTGGATAGCAGCGGTGCATGCAGTGATAGCCAGTTAGACAACTCAAAAGGTAGGAATGGGAATGTTCAATGACTTTTATATATAAGCAAAAAAACATACGTGTATCTAAAAAGAAAGAAGGATTAGTGAAAATTGATAATTGGAATGAGAGAGAGAGAGAGAAAAAAACTGGCCACAATGCCGTAACAGCGACATTACACAGCTGTTTGCCGTGACCAGGATTCGAACCTGGGTTGTCGCGGCCACAACGCGAAGTACTAACCACTATACGATCACGGCTATGACTTGCAGACAGAATATATATAGGAAAATTAGGGTATTTAAAATTAAGGCTGAATTAGATATGGTGTTTCTTTTTTGTAAAATGCACTTTTCATACAAAATTTAAACGTGATGTATGTAATGAATGCTATAAGGCTATGCAAATGGGATTTTGCTCCATCTTTTACATTTTTTCCCCGTCAGGTTGCTCTTTGTTTTTATTGTTGTTGTCATTATTGTCAGCCGGATTCAAATAAGAAGTGGTAAATATGGTACATTTGAGCTGTGTTCAGGAGGGTGGAGGAATTCCTACTGTTCTCTGTTATTGCAATGAATAGCTAGTACTACCTAACCATAACAGGGAAGCACTTTCTTAGAGGGATTGCTAAAAGGGTTATTTTTGTTCGAGAATACCGACCGTGCGAGATAACACAAGAATAAAACTTGTTTTCCATCCCTAAACGAACCCAAGATTGTGAAGAAAAGTAACGTGACATGAAATCGACATTGCACGAAATATTCGTTTGTTACTATATTTGGTAGATAAAGGCAAGAAGTGTTCTAGCTGTACTGGATCGCAGCGGTGCATGCAGTGATAGCCAGTTAGACAACTCAAAAGGTAGGAATGGGAATGTTC
>NW_026262734.1:71736838-71739338 GCF_021869535.1 Mytilus californianus
ATTGGAATGAGAGAGAGAGAAAAAAACTGGCCACAATGCCGTAACAGCGACATTACACAGCTGTTTGCCGTGACCAGGATTCGAACCTGGGTTGTCGCGGCCACAACGCGAAGTACTAACCACTATACGATCACGGCTATGACTTGCAGACAGAATATATATAGGAAAATTAGGGTATTTAAAATTAAGGCTGAATTAGATATGGTGTTTCTTTTTTGTAAAATGCACTTTTCATACAAAATTTAAACGTGATGTATGTAATGAATGCTATAAGGCTATGCAAATGGGATTTTGCTCCATCTTTTACATTTTTCCCCGTCAGGTTGCTCTTTGTTTTTATTGTTGTTGTCATTATTGTCAGCCGGATTCAAATAAGAAGTGGTAAATATGGTACATTTGAGCTGTGTTCAGGAGGGTGGAGGAATTCCTACTGTTCTCTGTTATTGCAATGAATAGCTAGTACTACCTAACCATAACAGGGAAGCACCTTCTTAGAGGGATTGCTAAAAGGGTTATTTTTGTTCGAGAATACCGACCGTGCGAGATAACACAAGAATAAAACTTGTTTTCCATCCCTAAACGAACCCAAGATTGTGAAGAAAAGTAACGTGACATGAAATCGACATTGCACGAAATATTCGTTTGTTACTATATTTGGTAGATAAAGGCAAGAAGTGTTCTAGCTGTACTGGATCGCAGCGGTGCATGCAGTGATAGCCAGTTAGACAACTCAAAAGGTAGGAATGGGAATGTTCAATGACTTTTATATATAAGCAAAAAAACATACGTGTATCTAAAAAGAAAGAAGGATTAGTGAAAATTGATAATTGGAATGAAAGAGAGAGAGAGAGAAAAAAAAACTGCCCACAATGCCGTAACAGCGACATTACACAGCTGTTTTCCCTGACCAGGATTCGAACCTGGGTTGTCGCGGCCACAACGCGAAGTACTAACCACTATACGATCACGGCTATGACTTGCAGACAGAATATATATAGGAAAATTAGGGTATTTAAAATTAAGGCTGAATTAGATATGGTGTTTCTTTTTTGTAAAATGCACTTTTCATACAAAATTTAAACGTGATGTATGTAATGAATGCTATAAGGCTATGCAAATGGGATTTTGCTCCATCTTTTACATTTTTTCCCCGTCAGGTTGCTCTTTGTTTTTATTGTTGTTGTCATTATTGTCAGCCGGATTCAAATAAGAAGTGGTAAATATGGTACATTTGAGCTGTGTTCAGGAGGGTGGAGGAATTCCTACTGTTCTCTGTTATTGCAATGAATAGCTAGTACTACCTAACCATAACAGGGAAGCACCTTCTTAGAGGGATTGCTAAAAGGGTTATTTTTGTTCGAGAATACCGACCGTGCGAGATAACACAAGAATAAAACTTGTTTTCCATCCCTAAACGAACCCAAGATTGTGAAGAAAAGTAACGTGACATGAAATCGACATTGCACGAAATATTCGTTTGTTACTATATTTGGTAGATAAAGGCAAGAAGTGTTCTAGCTGTACTGGATCGCAGCGGTGCATGCAGTGATAGCCAGTTAGACAACTCAAAAGGTAGGAATGGGAATGTTCAATGACTTTTATATATAAGCAAAAAAACATACGTGTATCTAAAAAGAAAGAAAGATTAGTGAAAATTGATAATTGGAATGAGAGAGAGAGAAAAAAACTGCCCACAATGCCGTAACAGCGACATTACACAGCTGTTTGCCGTGACCAGGATTCGAACCTGGGTTGTCGCGGCCACAACGCGAAGTACTAACCACTATACGATCACGGCTATGACTTGCAGACAAGAATATATATAGGAAAATTAGGGTATTTAAAATTAAGGCTGAATTAGATATGGTGTTTCTTTTTTGTAAAATGCACTTTTCATACAAAATTTAAACGTGATGTATGTAATGAATGCTATAAGGCTATGCAAATGGGATTTTGCTCCATCTTTTACATGTTTTCCCCGTCAGGTTGCTCTTTGTTTTTATTGTTGTTGTCATTATTGTCAGCCGGATTCAAATAAGAAAAGGTAAATATGGTACATTTGAACTGTGTTCAGGAGGGTGGAGGAATTCCTACTGTTCTCTGTTATTGCAATGAATAGCTAGTACTACCTAACCATAACAGGGAAGCACCTTCTTAGAGGGATTGCTAAAAGGGTTATTTTTGTTCGAGAATACCGACCGTGCGAGATAACACAAGAATAAAACTTGTTTTCCATCCCTAAACGAACCCAAGATTGTGAAGAAAAGTAACGTGACATGAAATCGACATTGCACGAAATATTCGTTTGTTACTATATTTGGTAGATAAAGGCAAGAAGTGTTCTAGCTGTACTGGATCGCAGCGGTGCATGCAGTGATAGCCAGTTAGACAACTCAAAAGGTAGGAATGGGAATGTTCAATGACTTTTATATATAAGCAAAAAAACATACGTGTATCTAAAAAGAAAGAAAGATTAGTGAAAATTGATAATTGGAATGAG
>NW_026262734.1:71746838-71749338 GCF_021869535.1 Mytilus californianus
CGTGACCAGGATTCGAACCTGGGTTGTCGCGGCCACAACGCGAAGTACTAACCACTATACGATCACGGCTATGACTTGCAGACAGAATATATATAGGAAAATTAGGGTATTTAAAATTAAGGCTGAATTAGATATGGTGTTTCTTTTTTGTAAAATGCACTTTTCATACAAAATTTAAACGTGATGTATGTAATGAATGCTATAAGGCTATGCAAATGGGATTTTGCTCCATCTTTTATATTTTTTCCCCGTCAGGTTGCTCTTTGTTTTTATTGTTGTTGTTTATTGTCAGCCGGATTCAAATAAGAAGTGGTAAATATGGTACATTTGAGCTGTGTTCAGGAGGGTGGAGGAATTCCTACTGTTCTCTGTTATTTCAATGAATAGCTAGTACTACCTAACCATAACAGGGAAGCACCTTCTTAGAGGGATTGCTAAAAGGGTTATTTTTGTTCGAGAATACCGACCGTGCGAGATAACACAAGAATAAAACTTGTTTTCCATCCCTAAACGAACCCAAGATTGTGAAGAAAAGTAACGTGACATGAAATCGACATTGCACGAAATATTCGTTTGTTACTATATTTGGTAGATAAAGGCAAGAAGTGTTCTAGATGTACTGGATCGCAGCGGTGCATGCCGTGATAGCCAGTTAGACAACTCAAAAGGTAGGAATGGGAATGTTCAATGACTTTTATATATAAGCAAAAAAACATACGTGTATCTAAAAAGAAAGAAAGATTAGTGAAAATTGATAATTGGAATGAGAGAGAGAGAAAAAAACTGCCCACAATGCCGTAACAGCGACATTACACAGCTGTTTGCCGTGACCAGGATTCGAACCTGGGTTGTCGCGGCCACAACGCGAAGTACTAACCACTATACGATCACGGCTATGACTTGCAGACAAGAATATATATAGGAAAATTAGGGTATTTAAAATTAAGGCTGAATTAGATATGGTGTTTCTTTTTTGTAAAATGCACTTTTCATACAAAATTTAAACGTGATGTATGTAATGAATGCTATAAGGCTATGCAAATGGGATTTTGCTCCATCTTTTACATGTTTTCCCCGTCAGGTTGCTCTTTGTTTTTATTGTTGTTGTCATTATTGTCAGCCGGATTCAAATAAGAAAAGGTAAATATGGTACATTTGAGCTGTGTTCAGGAGGGTGGAAGAATTCCTACTGTTCTCTGTTATTGCATGAATAGCTAGTACTACCTAACCATAACAGGGAAGCACCTTCTTAGAGGGATTGCTAAAAGGGTTATTTTTGTTCGAGAATACCGACCGTGCGAGATAACACAAGAATAAAACTTGTTTTCCATCCCTAAACGAACCCAAGATTGTGAAGAAAAGTAACGTGACATGAAATCGACATTGCACGAAATATTCGTTTGTTACTATATTTGGTAGATAAAGGCAAGAAGTGTTCTAGCTGTACTGGATCGCAGCGGTGCATGCAGTGATAGCCAGTTAGACAACTCAAAAGGTAGGAATGGGAATGTTCAATGACTTTTATATATAAGCAAAAAAACATACGTGTATCTAAAAAGAAAGAAAGATTAGTGAAAATTGATAATTGGAATGAGAGAGAGAAAAAAAAACTGCCCACAATGCCGTAACAGCGACATTACACAGCTGTTTGCCGTGAACGGGATTCGAACCTGGGTTGTCGCGGCCACAACGCGAAGTACTAACCACTATACGATCACGGCTATGACTTGCAGACAGAGTATATATAGGAAAATTAGGGTATTTAAAATTAAGGCTGAATTAGATATGGTGTTTCTTTTTTGTAAAATGCACTTTTCATACAAAATTTAAACGTGATGTATGTAATGAATGCTATAAGGCTATGCAAATGGGATTTTGCTCCATCTTTTACATTTTTCCCCGTCAGGTTGCTCTTTGTTTTTATTGTTGTTGTCATTATTGTCAGCCGGATTCAAATAAGAAGTGGTAAATATGGTACATTTGAGCTGTGTTCAGGAGGGTGGAGGAATTCCTACTGTTCTCTGTTATTGCAATGAATAGCTAGTACTACCTAACCATAACAGGGAAGCACCTTCTTAGAGGGATTGCTAAAAGGGTTATTTTTGTTCGAGAATACCGACCGTGCGAGATAACACAAGAATAAATCTTGTTTTCCATCCCTAAACGAACCCAAGATTGTGAAGAAAAGTAACGTGACATGAAATCGACATTGCACGAAATATTCGTTTGTTACTATATTTGGTAGATAAAGGCAAGAAGTGTTCTAGCTGTACTGGATAGCAGCGGTGCATGCAGTGATAGCCAGTTAGACAACTCAAAAGGTAGGAATGGGAATGTTCAATGACTTTTATATATAAGCAAAAAAACATACGTGTATCTAAAAAGAAAGAAGGATTAGTGAAAATTGATAATTGGAATGAGAGAGAGAGAGAGAAAAAAACTGGCCACAATGCCGTAACAGCGACATTACACAGCTGTTTGCCGTGACCAGGATTCGAAC
>NW_026262734.1:71756838-71759338 GCF_021869535.1 Mytilus californianus
TATATAGGAAAATTAGGGTATTTAAAATTAAGGCTGAATTAGATATGGTGTTTCTTTTTTGTAAAATGCACTTTTCATACAAAATTTAAACGTGATGTATGTAATGAATGCTATAAGGCTATGCAAATGGGATTTTGCTCCATCTTTTACATGTTTTCCCCGTCAGGTTGCTCTTTGTTTTTATTGTTGTTGTCATTATTGTCAGCCGGATTCAAATAAGAAAAGGTAAATATGGTACATTTGAGCTGTGTTCAGGAGGGTGGAGGAATTCCTACTGTTCTCTGTTATTGCAATGAATAGCTAGTACTACCTAACCATAACAGGGAAGCACCTTCTTAGAGGGATTGCTAAAAGGGTTATTTTTGTTCGAGAATACCGACCGTGCGAGATAACACAAGAATAAAACTTGTTTTCCATCCCTAAACGAACCCAAGATTGTGAAGAAAAGTAACGTGACATGAAATCGACATTGCACGAAATATTCGTTTGTTACTATATTTGGTAGATAAAGGCAAGAAGTGTTCTAGCTGTACTGGATCGCAGCGGTGCATGCAGTGATAGCCAGTTAGACAACTCAAAAGGTAGGAATGGGAATGTTCAATGACTTTTATATATAAGCAAAAAAACATACGTGTATCTAAAAAGAAAGAAAGATTAGTGAAAATTGATAATTGGAATGAGAGAGAGAGAAAAAAACTGGCCACAATGCCGTAACAGCGACATTACACAGCTGTTTGCCGTGACCAGGATTCGAACCTGGGTTGTCGCGGCCACAACGCGAAGTACTAACCACTATACGATCACGGCTATGACTTGCAGACAGAATATATATAGGAAAATTAGGGTATTTAAAATTAAGGCTGAATTAGATATGGTGTTTCTTTTTTGTAAAATGCACTTTTCATACAAAATTTAAACGTGATGTATGTAATGAATGCTATAAGGCTATGCAAATGGGATTTTGCTCCATCTTTTACATTTTTCCCCGTCAGGTTGCTCTTTGTTTTTATTGTTGTTGTCATTATTGTCAGCCGGATTCAAATAAGAAGTGGTAAATATGGTACATTTGAGCTGTGTTCAGGAGGGTGGAGGAATTCCTACTGTTCTCTGTTATTGCAATGAATAGCTAGTACTACCTAACCATAACAGGGAAGCACCTTCTTAGAGGGATTGCTAAAAGGGTTATTTTTGTTCGAGAATACCGACCGTGCGAGATAACACAAGAATAAAACTTGTTTTCCATCCCTAAACGAACCCAAGATTGTGAAGAAAAGTAACGTGACATGAAATCGACATTGCACGAAATATTCGTTTGTTACTATATTTGGTAGATAAAGGCAAGAAGTGTTCTAGCTGTACTGGATCGCAGCGGTGCATGCAGTGATAGCCAGTTAGACAACTCAAAAGGTAGGAATGGGAATGTTCAATGACTTTTATATATAAGCAAAAAAACATACGTGTATCTAAAAAGAAAGAAGGATTAGTGAAAATTGATAATTGGAATGAAAGAGAGAGAGAGAGAAAAAAAAACTGCCCACAATGCCGTAACAGCGACATTACACAGCTGTTTTCCCTGACCAGGATTCGAACCTGGGTTGTCGCGGCCACAACGCGAAGTACTAACCACTATACGATCACGGCTATGACTTGCAGACAGAATATATATAGGAAAATTAGGGTATTTAAAATTAAGGCTGAATTAGATATGGTGTTTCTTTTTTGTAAAATGCACTTTTCATACAAAATTTAAACGTGATGTATGTAATGAATGCTATAAGGCTATGCAAATGGGATTTTGCTCCATCTTTTACATTTTTTCCCCGTCAGGTTGCTCTTTGTTTTTATTGTTGTTGTCATTATTGTCAGCCGGATTCAAATAAGAAGTGGTAAATATGGTACATTTGAGCTGTGTTCAGGAGGGTGGAGGAATTCCTACTGTTCTCTGTTATTGCAATGAATAGCTAGTACTACCTAACCATAACAGGGAAGCACCTTCTTAGAGGGATTGCTAAAAGGGTTATTTTTGTTCGAGAATACCGACCGTGCGAGATAACACAAGAATAAAACTTGTTTTCCATCCCTAAACGAACCCAAGATTGTGAAGAAAAGTAACGTGACATGAAATCGACATTGCACGAAATATTCGTTTGTTACTATATTTGGTAGATAAAGGCAAGAAGTGTTCTAGCTGTACTGGATCGCAGCGGTGCATGCAGTGATAGCCAGTTAGACAACTCAAAAGGTAGGAATGGGAATGTTCAATGACTTTTATATATAAGCAAAAAAACATACGTGTATCTAAAAAGAAAGAAAGATTAGTGAAAATTGATAATTGGAATGAGAGAGAGAGAAAAAAACTGCCCACAATGCCGTAACAGCGACATTACACAGCTGTTTGCCGTGACCAGGATTCGAACCTGGGTTGTCGCGGCCACAACGCGAAGTACTAACCACTATACGATCACGGCTATGACTTGCAGACAAGAATATATATAGGAAA
>NW_026262734.1:71794338-71796838 GCF_021869535.1 Mytilus californianus
CAATGAATAGCTAGTACTACCTAACCATAACAGGGAAGCACCTTCTTAGAGGGATTGCTAAAAGGGTTATTTTTGTTCGAGAATACCGACCGTGCGAGATAACACAAGAATAAAACTTGTTTTCCATCCCTAAACGAACCCAAGATTGTGAAGAAAAGTAACGTGACATGAAATCGACATTGCACGAAATATTCGTTTGTTACTATATTTGGTAGATAAAGGCAAGAAGTGTTCTAGCTGTACTGGATCGCAGCGGTGCATGCAGTGATAGCCAGTTAGACAACTCAAAAGGTAGGAATGGGAATGTTCAATGACTTTTATATATAAGCAAAAAAACATACGTGTATCTAAAAAGAAAGAAAGATTAGTGAAAATTGATAATTGGAATGAGAGAGAGAGAAAAAAACTGCCCACAATGCCGTAACAGCGACATTACACAGCTGTTTGCCGTGACCAGGATTCGAACCTGGGTTGTCGCGGCCACAACGCGAAGTACTAACCACTATACTTTTTTTTTTTATCTTTATTAAAATAAATCATCGGATATAGTACATGTTAAAACTGATAAAACTAATCAAATATAAACAACATTAATCAATATGCATACAGTAACAGAAACAATGAGGTTTGTCATCTATATATCATACATTTACAAATCAAATACTAAGACATCATCTGTTTCTTGTACAATTGGATTGTCTTTTAGAAAGTTCTTTTCAAAAACATTGCTCTTGTTGTTTTGCTGACATAGGTATACATAAAAATATGTTACATAATGTTTCAATGTATATTGGAACAGTTTGATCAAATTTACATTTTTGTGTCCATTTTTCAGTAAATTTCTTCTCCGAAAGATACAGAACCTAGCTACTGACAATACAAAATTTAAGAAAAGGTCATTCACGCCTTTCATTTTCCATCTGAGTCCATTTAATAATAACATTTCACTCTGTACTAAACTTATTTTATCAGAGTCACAATGTTCAAATATTTTACATAATAAAGTAGACAAATAATCATGAAAGTCTTCTAGTTCATCACAGTTTATAAATATATGCATAATATCTTCATTTTCTTTGTTACATACATCACACAATTCAGAATCAGACAGCCCAATTTTCTTTAATTTCACATTAGTAAAGACACAGTTATGTATTACTTTATAATCCAACTCTATCATTTTTGAAGGCTTCCAAAACACATAGACATGTTTCCAAATTTTACACAATTCTGCTTCATCTAAAGCATATAATTTTTTCCATATAGTTGGCCCAATAGGCTCTTCAATTATGTCTTCTAACAAACATTGATATAACTTTTTAACATTACAAGATTTCAAGTCACAAGGTACATTTTTTATCAATACAGATATATCTATTGTTCTATCCATATTTCTATGGTGTACCTTAGTGTCAATAGTATTCTTCCAGTCCTCTGGTATAATAGATAATAAACAATGATACCTATCAATTACATATTGAATATTTACATAATCACATACATTATCAATCATATCTACAATTGCATTTTTTGGTAAAAACCCAGTCTTAACCTCATAGCAAATATCTTTGATAGTCACAATACCAGCTTGTATGAAATCATACCAAATAATAGTTTTATCATCAAAAACAATTTTTGGATTACAGAACAAAGGTTGATCATATATATTTTCAACAGTTAACTGAAAATCTAACTTACGTCCTAGGGAGTACAAAGCTTGACACATTTCTCGATAAACCATAGGAATACATTTTAATTCACAATTTGGTATTTTTGTATATAATATTTCTAATCCTAATTGCATGCCATATATTTTGGATACAAAATATTTGAATGTATCTTTCCATAACACATGATACTGATCATCAATTAGTCTACCTATATATTTCAATCTAAATGCATACATTTTACATTTAATATCAGACAACTGTAATCCACCTTTAACTTTTTCATCAACTATAGAACTATATTTAACTAAATGGGATCTATTATCCCATATAAAATTGACACATAATCTTTTAATTTCTACATATGCCCACTCTGGCATAGATGTAACAAATAATGCGTACCAAAATCTTGACAACATTAATGTATTTACAACAGTGACTCTACCTTGTAAAGTAAGTTGTCTCTGTAACCACATGTTCAAAAGACTTCTTACTTTCTTTATTTTATTAACCACTATACGATCACGGCTATGACTTGCAGACAGAATATATATAGGAAAATTAGGGTATTTAAAATTAAGGCTGAATTAGATATGGTGTTTCTTTTTTGTAAAATGCACTTTTCATACAAAATTTAAACGTGATGTATGTAATGAATGCTATAAGGCTATGCAAATGGGATTTTGCTCCATCTTTTACATTTTTTCCCCGTCAGGTTGCTCTTTGTTTTTATTGTTGTTGTCATTATTGTCAGCCGGATTCAAATAAGAAGTGGTAAATATGGTACATTTGAGCTGTGTGCAGGAGGGTGGAGGAATTCCTACTGTTCTCTG
>NW_026262734.1:71809338-71819338 GCF_021869535.1 Mytilus californianus
CGGTAGCCAAATATGACTGCAATGGTTAACATAGAATATAAAGTCGTAAAATACAATTTAAACTTATTTGTATATTAAAACCCTTAACATTAGAAATTTTGATTAAGAATATCTGACAGAGATTAATTGTTAAGAATGTGAAGAACGCCTTACTTAAACTATCGGACGACTCCTTTAATATTAGAGTTGTTGCCCATAACTGAAACTATTTTGATTTGTGTAAGGTTTTTTTTTGTTTGTTTTTTTGTTGCTGTTAATCTTGAAAACATTAATGGTCAGAGAGAAACTTCAAAAATGTTTTAAAAAGCGTACTATCAAGACGATAACAAAAAACTTGACGGATATAGCAAGGACAGTACTGGAATGGAAATTTTGTTTGATTGGAATTTGCATTTGGTCGGTTTAGCTCAAGTTGACGTCCTTTATGGCTCAGCTATTCAACATTTTTATCAGATTTTTTTTTTGTCTCCAACATCACTGAAGAGATATTAATTGCTAAAATGGCTGGTGAAATAAAATTGGTACCGTTAATGTTATTAGAGACGACCTTAGGATTATCGAGAAGGGGTGTGGTTGTTTGGATAATTTTCATCCTATTTCATAACTAAATCCTGAATTGTCCTGTAGTTTGTAGGACAGACTATTTATCTTAATGTTGACATGAAGATGGGCTCAGTTATTTATGTTCCATTACTGACATACAAATCCATCCATTTCGAAAATTTTCTTCCCCAAAAATGTAAAAAAAGAAAACAGTTGTCATTCCCTTACTGACTTTAATTACGACATTTGAGGGGAGGGGTAATTATCTTAGATAGTATTCATGTAAGTATTCTGGTGAAGATGAAATTCATTTTTGTTTCATTCAACGCCCAAGCTGCTTCACTGCACGTAAACATTACTGTGCTGATGAAAAAGATTTTGTTTTCTGTAAAGTAATGACGATATAATATATGACAAACAATATGTTAAAGCAACTGCCAAAAGAAATAAATCAATAACTGACGAATGACAAGAGCTGTCTCTCTCTATCATATATAGTTTTTTATGTTCCAAGTCCATACTGCAGATTTCTTTTTTATTCAGCAGTATATTATATGAAGTTCTTAAAAACTTAAAACTCTATGTTAGTACAACATGTATATGCGTGCAGAATTTAGACTGGTACTTTATGTCTTCTTTGATTTTTTTGTGCTATTTACTGACGAGGCAAACCCCTGTTACACTGATTTTTAAAGTTCGCTCAGTGGTTGTTCTGTTGTAATACTGTCCCGGTTTTCGGGGCAAATTGGACTGATTGAAATGAAAGGTTGTGTCATCTTTATGATGCTGCTGATATCGGTGACGAATTTCACTATATATGTATCTTATATCATGTAGTGCTCTCACACAAGAGAGAAAAAGCTGTTGCTAAATCAATGCATGAGTCCTAAATTTAACAAATTCAAGCAATAAATGAGCTGAAATAACCATATCATTCTTGAAAAACTTATTAGATTATAACAGTGGGAGTCAGTCCTCCTTCTTAGTCTACACAGTTATGTTTGCATTTGTACATTTGTAGTACTACTCATTTGAAATACTGAAATCGACCCATAATAATGAAGTTATTTTCACAAATCAAGTACTATAATAAAATAAAGGTACAATGTTATGCATTACCGTTCTTCAATTTTTTTATCATTACAAAAGTAAACATACAAAAGTGATTGTGTATATTGTCAACATAGGCAAAAATGTTTAGTGTTATCGTGCATATTTATAATAAATTTTGCGTTTCTATATTTAATAGTTGAAGTTTGTAAGAAATAGTTCAAAGCTGAAATTTCAAATTATGCATATAACATAATCTATAACATATACGGAATGCCATAGAAAATGCAATGCTATTATTATTTTTTTTCTCCAAAAAACATACTGATTTATTTTCAGCTCACCTAGCTCTATTGACCAAATGGGTTTTTCTCATCACTTGGCGTCCGTCGTCCGTCGTCGTCGTCGTCGTCCGTTAACTTTAACAAAAAAGAATTCCTCTAAAACTGCTGGGACAAATTTAAACAAACTTGGCAACAATCATCATTAGGGTATATAATTTTAAAAAATATGTCTGATTAACTCGCCTACCAACCAAGATGGCTAACATGGCTGAAATAGAACATACGGGGTAAAATTAAAGTTTTGTCTATTATTTGGAAAACCATAAAAAAGAGAGAAAATCTGACTACAGCAGGATGTTGAGCTCTACCAATTGTATTAAATGTCAAAACTGTCAGATGACGTCCCAAAAAAATGGCTTCCATTCTCTAACTACAGTTTGCCTCAACTCAATGTTATGAAACTTAAACACAATGCTTATTACCACATTACCCAGATCAACTTTGAATTTTGGTGGCGTCACTTTTACTGTTCTAGAGCTATGCCCCTTTGCAAATGGAAAAACTGCTGAATTTTTTATTCCCGTTCTTTAACTTTAGTTTGCTTAAAAAAATGTTATGAAACTAATGTGCAATGTGTATTACCACAAAACACAAGTCACGTGTGAATTTTGGTGGCCTCACTTTTCCTGTTATGCCCCTTTATAAATGGGGAAAATGCTGACTTTATCGTTTTTGTTTTCTAACTTAATTTTGCCCCAAGCAAATGTTATACACTTATACACAATGCTTATTACAACAGAAGTTAGATCAAGTACAAATTTGGGTAGTGTCACTTTTGCCGTCTTAAGTTATGTCCCTTTATAAAGTTTTATGCAAGCGGGGGCATTATCTGTATCCCATGGACTCATTTCCCATTTATTATAGGATTTATTGCCCTTAAATGAAAAATTTACCATTTATTTTCTTTTTTGCCTACTATCTTGAAAATTATAATAGATACAGAAAAAAACTTTATGATGATCAGCAAGATCAGTTCTACAAATGAGACAACATGGTCGAAATCGCTAATCGACTCCTTATTACAGTTAATGTCCTTTGATGATGATTTTGACCATTTTGTTTGGCATTTTTTACCTTATATCTTAAATCTACAATAAAGACTATACGAAGGCAACTTCTTATTGGAGTTATTGCCCTTTAATGTAGTGTCTTTCGCATTCTTGGATTGTAAATAACAGAGAACCAATTTTTAATCAATGTAGCAAAATGTCATGAAGAAATGCAGATAACTAATGTGAATTTCATTTAAAAGAACATATTTATGAGATTTGAACATATAAATATTAGTATTTTTACAAGCGTAGATTTTATTTTTTTTTATTTTTAATGCTTTTATACTGGCATTTTTAGGGGAGATAACTCTGAAATAGTGCATTTTCTGAAAGAGTCTACATAAACTTATTTAAATATTAGCAGGAAAAAAACGCACGGTGACCCTATCTTATCTATTGATATTCTCAAAGCTATCTTCTCGCATTTTGTTTTCAATTCTATCATTTAGTTTAGCTTCTGATCACATAATGCTGTTTTTTCCCCGTATAATCCATACAAAATATGTCATTTTGTCACAACCTGTAGCTTGTGAAAATGCTCGGTGACCTATCATATTTATTATATTTTTGAACATTTCACAATATCTACTACGTTTTGGCAAAGACTGAACAAATTCTGTCATTTAAATCTATACTCCCATACCACTATAAAGACGATTTTCACCTCTTTTGTTTTTGCGTTTTGTCATAAATTATAGAAAGTTATAATAGATAAAGATACACTTTAAATCACAAAAATGATCAGCAAGTCAAGATCTACTAAAAAGATAAATTTTGCCGACATAGTTAAGAAAACTGTGACCCTTTATAAGAGCTATTGCACTTAAATGAGGATTTTTATCCTCTTTTGTGTTTTGAGCAAAACTTAAAAAGATAGAAGAAAACTAAATAGCACATGATCAGCAATACAAGATCAACAAAACAGATTTTGTCATGAGTTCTATTCTTGTTTACAATGCTGGAGAGTGTCCTTTGTTGAATATGCACATAGACCAAGGTAATCGCAAAGGCTCTTTAGAGCCTCTAGTTTATTATTATTAGAACTATGTATAGTTGGTTAAAAATGACTTTTAAGACCAATGTCGAATACTTTTCGCTTGATAGATTTTTGGAACAGATGTGGAGTGCAGGGTTATTTGAACGGACGAAATTCGAGTTCGAACGTTTTCTAACTCAAGTATGACTTTCTTGCTTTTACTTTCGACATGTAAAGTTTAGCTTATGTCATGAATTTAACACCCTTATTGTAAAGAAACTTCAATAAACAGCAGACTATATGCCAGGTCTTTTTGACAAGAAGTGACAAACAATTTGGGGCGTAATTTAAGGAGGCTTTTCCCAGGATGCAATTGCACCCTCTACAGTAGACCAAATTATCCACAAATTCCGCAAAAGGGATCTTTTAATGATAGGCCATGTCCAGGGAGACAAAAAGCAACAAACGCCCAGCAGGACCGATGCATTTGTCTTAAACATCTCTGATATTGATTCCGCGTGGATTTCTAATTGGCACGAGTATCCATTGGTGTTCATGGTAAAAATAAAAACCTTTGGAGCTATATCAGTTTGCGTGGAAATTAATAAAGAACACGGCGACCTTTCCTTGGTGATATTTTAATGGCCGTCCGGCGAACAAAAATATCTGTTAACCAAAAACCATCTTATGTGTAGCAAAGCCGTCAGCGATGGTCACACAGACAATTTGCTACCTTCGCGGACCAAAGTCTGGCTATAGTGTTGTCGCTACCATGTGATGTAGAGATTTCGTTGCACATCATGACAGAAATATTCTTTGTTAGGACTCCATTTTTTATGATTCGACATTGCATGTTTCATATACCTATTGTAGCCGAAAAATGATAAAGAAACATTTTTGTTTGATATCTTCGGAGCCCCTAAAGTGCCAAAGATGAAATTTAGAATATTTGTGCGCGCGACTTTAAATCTTGTGCGCATAACTTGTTTATACTTGTGCGCACATCGTTTTTAAACACCAAAAAACCTTGTGTACACAACTTTTTAAAACTTGTGCGCACAACTTTTTTAAACTTGTGCGCACAACTTGTTTAAACTTGTGCGCACAATTTTCAAACTTGTGCGCACAACTTTTTTAATCTTGTGCGTACACATTTAAATCTTTCATGGTTAAATTGAACTAGACAGAGTTATGTTTTAAGAAGCAATGTTTGGTCAAGTAAAACCAGATATCATGGATATCTTTTTAGTACCAGACTCAATATGTGAGAATGAAGATGTGTTATGTGCTTTGGAAAACTTTGCAGAGATTGACAAAATAAACCTTGCATATCTTCTTGATAGCCACTCTTGTAAAAATGGGAAAACTTGACAATTTCAACCGAATCATAAAGGAAATTCCTCATTAAGAACTAGTTCAGCAACCAAAGTGCATTGTCCGGACTTGGGAACCTTGATCAATCCAACGAATTAACAACAGCTTAACAATACGTAACAAACGACTGTTAAGAACGTTTTGGGTAGCCTTATCTTTCTTGAAAACATTTCTTCTACTGATAGAGATGCCATGCAGCACTTGAGAAATGCACCAAAGAAATAGTCCAAGCCAAATTAAAATTGTTTTTATGCTTTTGTACAGCGTCTGACTTAATGTTGAAAGAACAGGCAGATATTTCATTCAGTTTCTTTCACAAGATGGTCTGGGTAATGTGGGAAACTTTTGGAGGTAACAAAGAGCTACGAAAATTATCACTCATTTAGAACAGAATTGAACTGTTTCTTTTCTATTTGGGTAATGGACATCATTTAATTACCAAATTGAAGTCTTGATGAATACATGTTTGTTTGCATATCAAAACGTTTTTTTTTTTTATTTATGTTGATCATAATTGACTCTTTTTATTCATAGCCTATAGTTAAATTGTACCAGAAACAAATATAACAAATAAATTCATTATGTGTAGAAAATTATTTAAAAAACTACCCTCAACTTTTATATCTTGCACACATATTTCCCAAATGGCTATACTGATGCAAATATTTGATTTATCATAGTACTAATGTATAGGTCTGTCGTCAATAATTGTTTGGGTAATAAGAAACAATGAATATGGTGTATAAATTCATGACACAAAATTTCTACATACACTTGGCTAAGTCCAAAGCAACGGAACAGCAGTTTTATTACTGTTCTTCATCTCGAAGTCACAGTGATGCTTTCAACGGTCTCACCGCAATGTAAGTTTAAGACGGAATTCTTTGCTGTATGTCTATAACGATACGGGACTATGTTAGGGTTTTTGATTGCATGATTACAAGGGCATTTTGAGGCTTATTATTTTATCACAATGTGTTATTTCTAATGAATAATTGGCTGCGTTATTTCATTGGTGTGATAATTTTATAACTGAAGGAAATGGTTTAATGACAACCAAAGCACAACAATGAGTTATTACATGATTACGCGCACCCCCTTAACAGAGACTCGACAAATCCTCGTCTGTGTAAAGTAGTTGGGGCGATAAAGATTAATTTTGATACAAACATATAACATACCATCAGGGTATAAAGCACAGGCACACAACAACTAAATATTTTAACATGTTATAAAAAAGAAGATGTGGTATAATTGCCAATGAGATAACTCTCCACAAGAGACCAAATGACACAGAAATTGACAACTATAGGTCACTGTACGGCCTTCAACAATGAGCAAAGCCCATACCACATAGTCAGCTATAAAAGGCCCCGAAATGGCAATGTAAAACAATTAAAACGAGAAAACTAACGGACTAATTTATGTACAAAAAATGAACGAAAAACAAATATGTAACACATAAACAAACGACAACCACTGAATTACAGGCTCCTGACTTGGGACAGGCACATACATACAGAATGTGGGGTGGGGGGTTAAAAATGTTAGCGGGATCCCAACCGCCCCCCTAACCTGGGACAGTGGTGTAACAGTACAACATAAGAATCATAAGTTAGTTATGATTCCACAATATACATTTCTTTTAAATACGAAGTTGTATTTGTTGTGCGCTCGACGTTTACTGGATCAAGGTATGTCAAACAATGAAGTAAAAGCAGGTAAACATTGACTTTTAATCTGATTCCTTCATTTAAATGTTTAGTTATAGTCTTGGTTCTTCAAGACATCTACACAAATATGTCTTTTTCATGATAATTTATGTTTAATCCCTATCAATATATCTCTATCATCTTGGAAAGATGAGCTTCAAATGTTTGTAAAATGCTGGGACGGAAAAGGTCCTCTAATGCCCCTTATCCTTTGAGGTTGCAGTGGATTGATTTACTTGATGTCTAGGTAATTGTTACCAGGACCAAATGCAGATAAGAGTTTGCTAGTTTTTTTCCCCCTTCAATTCTGAAAATAAAGGCACCAAAAAGGGTGGAAAGTCAACAGCAGGTTGTTACTTATCGGTTTGAAGTTAGTTGAACGTATATGTCAATCTAATTTTAAATAAGACATCCCCTATCTGCCACCTGATAACGTGCTGGTTAGATTTGTGATCTGAGAAGGATGGGTAGCTATATTCTGACAGTCCACAAGTCATACTTCCCTATTTGTCAAACAGCCTATTTTTCCGACACTTTCTTTAGTCGACAGTCCAAAAGTTGACCAAAAAGACTGGTTTTTTTTTTGCTTCATTAACCCTTTTTTTCCAGAAATATTTTGGACGACAGGTAAAAACATTGTGATTGTTTCATTCTTATCTTTAAATGAAAAATGCACGCATTGATTTCTATATTTACAATTTTAAGTAAACAAATTAGTTAAGTTGTTTAAACGAGTTAGTTAAGTCGTTAAAACAAGTAAGCTAAGTTGTTAGCTAAGTCGTTATAACAAGTAAGCTAAGTCGTTATAACAAGTAAGCTTAGTCGTTACAACGACTTAAAAATAAAACTCCAATAAAATAAAAACCAAAAACTGCAAATTTTCCTTAAATTTACCAATTCAGGGGCAGCAACCCAAAAACACGTTGTCTGATGTGTCTGAAAAATAGATAGATAAATCTTGACCTGATGAACATATTTACCCCCTGTCAGATTGGCTCTAAATGCTTTAGTTTCAGAGATATAAGTCAAAATCTATATTTTACCCCAATGTTCTATTTTTATACAAGGCGACCATCTTGATTATAGGGCGGGGTCATCGGATACTTTTTTGAAACTAGATACCCTAAGGATGATTTTGGCTATATCCGCATTAATTTTGTCAGGAGTTTCAGAGGAGAAAATTTTTGTAAAAGTTAACGACGACGACGGATGCCAAATGATGAGAAAAGCTCACTTAGCCCTCTTGTCCAGGTGAGCTAAAACAGCAAAACGGACAAAAAACAACGGACAAAAAGGAAAAGTGTCGGACAAAAAGCAAAATTATCGGACAAATAGCAAAACGGACAAAAAGCAACGGACAAAAAGCAAAAGTGTCGGACAAAAAGCAAAATTATCGGACAAAAAGCAAAACGGACAAAAAGCAACGGACAAAGAGCAAAAGTGTCGGACAAAAAGCAAAATTATCGGACAGAAAGCAAAAGCGGACAAAAAGCAACTTGCGGACAAAAAGCACCGTATCAAACTCAAAAGGTAGGAATGGGAATGTTCAATGACTTTTATATATAAGCAAAAAAACATACGTGTATCTAAAAAGAAAGAAAGATTAGTGAAAATTGATAATTGGAATGAGAGAGAGAGAAAAAAACTGCCCACAATGCCGTAACAGCGACATTACACAGGTGTTTGCCGTGACCAGGATTCGAACCTGGGTTGTCGCGGCCACAACGCGAAGTACTAACCACTATACGATCACGGCTATGACTTGCAGACAGAATATATATAGGAAAATTAGGGTATTTAAAATTAAGGCTGAATTAGATATGGTGTTTCTTTTTTGTAAAATGCACTTTTCATACAAAATTTAAACGTGATGTATGTAATGAATGCTATAAGGCTATGCAAATGGGATTTTGCTCCATCTTTTACATTTTTTCCCCGTCAGGTTGCTCTTTGTTTTTATTGTTGTCATTATTGTCAGCCGGATTCAAATAAGAAGTGGTAAATATGGTACATTTGAGCTGTGTTCAGGAGGGTGGAGGAATTCCTACTGTTCTCTGTTATTGCAATGAATAGCTAGTACTACCTAACCATAACAGGGAAGCACCTTCTTAGAGGGATTGCTAAAAGGGTTTTTTTTGTTCGAGAATACCGACCGTGCGAGATAACACAAGAATAAAACTTGTTTTCCATCCCTAAACGAACCCAAGATTGTGAAGAAAAGTAACGTGACATGAAATCGACATTGCACGAAATATTCGTTTGTTACTATATTTGGTAGATAAAGGCAAGAAGTGTTCTAGCTGTGCTGGATCGCAGCGGTGCATGCAGTGATAGCCAGTTAGACAACTCAAAAGGTAGGAATGGGAATGTTCAATGACTTTTATATATAAGCAAAAAAACATACGTGTATCTAAAAAGAAAGAAGGATTAGTGAAAATTGATAATTGGAATGAGAGAGAGAGAGAGAAAAAAACTGCCCACAATGCCGTAACAGCGACATTACACAGCTGTTTGCCGTGACCAGGATTCGAACCTGGGTTGTCGCGGCCACAACGCGAAGTACTAACCACTATACGATCACGGCTATGACTTGCAGACAAGAATATACATAGGAAAATTAGGGTATTTAAAATTAAGGCTGAATTAGATATGGTGTTTCTTTTTTGTAAAATGCACTTTTCATACAAAATTTAAACGTGATGTATGTAATGAATGCTATAAGGCTATGCAAATGGGATTTTGCTCCATCTTTTACATTTTTTCCCCGTCAGGTTGCTCTTTGTTTTTATTGTTGTTGTCATTATTGTCAGCCGGATTCAAATAAGAAGTGGTAAATATGGTACATTTGAGCTGTGTTCAGGAGGGTGGAGGAATTCCTACTGTTCTCTGTTATTGCAATGAATAGCTAGTACTACCTAACCATAACAGGGAAGCACCTTCTTAGAGGGA
>NW_026262734.1:71839338-71876838 GCF_021869535.1 Mytilus californianus
CGTGACATGAAATCGACATTGCACGAAATATTCGTTTGTTACTATATTTGGTAGATAAAGGCAAGAAGTGTTCTAGCTGTACTGGATCGCAGCGGTGCATGCAGTGATAGCCAGTTAGACAACTCAAAAGGTAGGAATGGGAATGTTCAATGACTTTTATATATAAGCAAAAAAACATACGTGTATCTAAAAAGAAAGAAGGATTAGTGAAAATTGATAATTGGAATGAGAGAGAGAGAGAGAAAAAAACTGCCCACAATGCCGTAACAGCGACATTACACAGCTGTTTGCCGTGACCAGGATTCGAACCTGGGTTGTCGCGGCCACAACGCGAAGTACTAACCACTATACGATCACGGCTATGACTTGCAGACAAAAATATATATAGGAAAATTAGGGTATTTAAAATTAAGGCTGAATTAGATATGGTGTTTCTTTTTTGTAAAATGCACTTTTCATACAAAATTTAAACGTGATGTATGTAATGAATGCTATAAGGCTATGCAAATGGGATTCTGCTCCATCTTTTACATTTTTCCCCGTCAGGTTGCTCTTTGTTTTTATTGTTGTTGTCATTATTGTCAGTCGGATTCAAATAAGAAGTGGTAAATATGGTACATTTGAGCTGTGTTCAGGAGGGTGGAGGAATTCCTACTGTTCTCTGTTATTGCAATGAATAGCTAGTACTACCTAACCATAACAGGGAAGCACCTTCTTAGAGGGATTGCTAAAAGGGTTATTTTTGTTCGAGAATACCGACCGTGCGAGATAACACAAGAATAAAACTTGTTTTCCATCCCTAAACGAACCCAAGATTGTGAAGAAAAGTAACGTGACATGAAATCGACATTGCATTTTATATATTCGAACTATAACTTTACAGAATAAATATATTAAAACTTTGCAGCCAACAGGGTTTACATGTATTCAATCTTAATTGAACAACGTTGTGCAGCTACTTCCCATGAATTTTCGTAGAGGAAACAAATTCCAATGCCGTAAAAATCGGCCCATAGATTAAAATACAATTCCGTGTTACAAACTGCTGCTGAAATATGTACATTGTATGAAAATAATCGATAAACGTGTTTTAAAAGTACACAGGATAAAATAAATCAAAAGCACATGCACTACTCGATCAAAACATCAATTACCTACAGTAGCAAAAGAAATACGTTATGTGTTATTCCATCGATATACATGTTTTCTGTCCAACATCTCCACCTTAAAAGATAGAAAAATGCTAAGTTTTTGCTAATATGAACAAGCCTCGTGACGTCATAATCCGCTCGAGAGACGCGCGCGGGACCTGAAATAGAACAAAAACTTTCCAATCTTAATACAGAACCTTAACCTAATCAAGGATGTGGACCCTTGTATGAAAATGTGAACTTGTGTCCCGCCCCTCTTTTTATTTAGGGGGGGGGGGGGTCATTAAACCTGTTTCTTTCTTTTACTGTATCCTAAAATCCGAGGGCTTTAAATCTTCATAAAACATGACCAAGTATTGTCTGACCAATTTAGAACATATTCACACTTTCGAGTGACCTTACAAAATTATCCTTTCCCATTGTAATATTCAAACCTAAATAAGAGTTCACTTTTTATAATAAATTGAATGTATAACATAGGTAATGATCATTTCAATGGATGGAATGAAATAGCACTGACATAGTTTGTGAGGACAAAAAGGATAAATTGTTCAAACATTTGAGTTTATCTTCTGCTTCAGGTAAAACTTAATACTTATATATCTTCAATTTTTTTATTTTAAAAAGTACACAATGTTATATAAATCCGCTTTTTTGAAATTTGATTTTTTTTTATAATTATAAAACTCACTGTATAAATATTTGAATTTAGACCATTCAACATTACATGCTTACTTTTTATTGATAAATGTACACGTATTGTGTTTTTCGAAAAAAATATCCTTTGCTTTATATATCAGCAGTCTGACATTGTTTTCTTGAAAGAAAAAAAAAATGACTCGAATGTTAGGTATATAAATTGAATAAATATTATTTTACCTACATATTTACCCCCATTTCATTTTTTGTTTATCATATATATGTGTACCATTACAATATGTATAAACGTTTGCAAAATTCAAAAATAATTGTTTATTCTTTTCTCTTTCATCTTTAATCAGTAGGCTATTTTCCCAAGGAAAATGCCTCAGGGGATTGTACACTTCGTTAGTGTAGTTCTTAAGAGTTCACTTTCATAATTAATCTACAATGAAAAGTCATTCATGTATAGCATTTTATAGTGCATGGAAAGCCATGTACTATGAAAATTAGTGGGAAAAAAACTGACTTTTCATTGGACGAGAAGTGGTGAGTATGTTCTAAAAGTACTAATTAAGTAAACAAACAATAATCTAATCTAATATAATTTATTGAACACCTATTCAAAAATCATAACAAGGAAAAACCATATCAAACAATAGTATTTGGTAATCGTTAAGAAAACACATTTAATGTTTACAAAGGCGTAAGGATTAGAAGTTTAACTATTCACTGAGGGTCACCATAGGATGGAACGTATTTCTTTTATTTGGAGATATTTTCTTGTCAACTATTATTGGGGACAGTCGGTTTTGCAACTTACAGTCTTGCAGACGAAAATATTTGTTCTGACGGTACCGATGTGACGGAATGGCTAAGACATGTTTAGTTTAAAATGTTAGCCTAGGTATAGCCCATGTATTTTCGGAGGCATTTTAAATGACAATTTAGCACAAGCATTCGAAACAAAATGTATTTTATTTACTAGTATGCTTAATCAGTGATGCCTATTTAATTTCCCGAAAGAGTCACTCAAGAGGATCAATTTTATATAAAGAAGGCAGCTATATTCTAATAGGAAACCAATAAATCGAGTATCGTTTCGATACTCGGCATTACCGAGCAATACTCGAATACTCGAGTACTCGTTGACATCCCTAATTAGGTCTTTCCACTTTTCTGTGGAAAGACCTATTGTATTTGTTCTGATTATTAGGTCTTTCCACTTTTCTGTGGAAAGACCTATTGTATTTGTTCTGATTATTATTATTAGGTCTTTCCACTTTTCTGTGGAAAGACCTATTGTATTTGTTCTGATTATTATTATTATTATTTTCTTGAGGTCCTTGGACCAAAAAAAAAGAAAAAAATTAGGTCAAGGTCATGTTCTGATTTTTTACATGAAGTTCATATCGCTTCTTCCCAGAAAGAGTTATAGATATCGACAAAACAATTTAACCAAAATGTTTATCGCGACATGTCCTTACTGGAATTTTTTTGTCAAAATAGTACGCATCATTTTATTGCAGGGTCAATGCCCCTGAAATGGTCAAATCAACAAATTACTAATTAAAACTTGAAACTTTGCAGCTATCATGTTGTAAATGTATCTTATCTCAATTATCAACTACAGTCTACCACTACACCACCCCCCCTTTTTCCAACTGATTTTTTTTTTTATAGTTATCCCATTTCTATGAAAAGAAAATCAATCGCCTTCAGTCCCGTACATTTTATTGTAAAAATGCTAATCCTTCTTATGTACAAACTTGTTTCTGAAATAGAAATCCATACCTTCAAAAATCTGCTCCAATTCATGTATTTTCTGAAATTAATCGATAAACGTTTTGTTAAAGTACTATAACAACAGCATTATTTTTGTGTGCATGCAATGAATGAAGACTCAAGGTCAGGTTCTAAATTTTGATTTTGGCTTCTTATTGCTTGTTTTCAGAAACCGTATAAGATATCGACAAAATATTTTTACTAAACTGTTCGTTGCGACATGTCGTAACATAAATAGTTTGGTTAAAAGGGTGCGTTGACATTTGATTGGAGTTTCCTCCCCTCTAATACTTAAAATTAGCTGTATTGGGATAGAACTCATTTACCATATATAGTGGAGACTTGGGGTCATTTGATTTGAGGTCCTTGCTTTATGACCTTGAAACTTAGTTCAAGGTCAAAGGTAAATTTTGACGTTCTAGGTTTTGACCTCTGCTATAGATTCATATTTATACATGATAAAGCCATGGGGTTTTTTGATATGTTGAATCTAACCATGTTGTTAGATTTTGGATATCAGACCATACTAGGTAAATTAAATGTCCCATTTCAAATTTTTAAGATCTTTGACCACATTTATTTTGTGTCAGAAACCTATATAATGTCAAAAATTTGATCACAATCTAAATTCAGACAGTATCAAGCTTGAATATTGTTTCCAAACTTGCCCCAACTGTTCAGGGTTCGACCCCCCGCGGTCGTATCAGGCTGCGCTCGGCGAAGCATTTTATTAGACATATGACTTTGAAAATGTCAATCAGAAGTGGCCTTTTGTTAACCGGAAGTAGCAACTTATCTCCCTTATTTAATGCAAAAGTATATAGAAACTATATATTTTTGGAATCAGCGTAAACTAAGCTATTATTTGACACCGGAAGTGGCTTATTATCTCCCTTAATTGATAAAAAATAGTGCCTTAAACATTATTTTTTCAAAATCAGTGTGTGATAAGCTATCATTTAGGACCGGAGATACTGTTTTATATCCAAATTTTCTAATCTTAAGTGAATTTGGGTGGAAAGACCTTTAATTGTTCTCTGAACAATTGGTTTTTAATTATTATTATTAGGTCTTTCCACTTTTCCGTGGAAAGACTTATTGATTTTGTTCTGATAATTATTAGGTCTTTCCACTTTTCTGTGGAAAGACCTATTGTATTTGTTTTGATTATTAGATCTTTCCACTTTTCCGTGGAAAGACCTATTGATTTTGTTCTGATTATTTTTTTTTTCTTCCGCCTAATTTTTTTCTTTAGCTGTTTGGTTATTTCGCAAGATGTCGATTTGATATTTGGTATATGATATCGAACAGTTTATGCGCTTTCATAACTGACACTGCTTAACCGAATACTTTATTTTGTAAGAGTTATCTTCCCAATCACTGTTTTCCTTGTGCGCATGCACTACTCCTTCGCAACCGTAAAAGATTACGACCAATTTATTTTACCAAATTGCTCGTTATATCCTCAGGATATGGAGAATAATTTGGATCAAAGAGATCTGGAGACTCCATATGAGAGTTATTTCCCCTTATGCATTTGAAATAATTGATTTGCATTTGTAACTGGTAAAACATAAGTGATAAAGACCTAGGGTCTTAAGCTTTGAGGTCCTTGATCCAAAAAAAAAAAGAAAATTAGGTCAAGGTTAAAGGTCAAGGTCAAATTCTAATTTTTGATTTTGGCTTATTCTGACTTCTTTTCATAAACCGTACAAGATATTGACAACATATTTTCATTGAATTGTCATTTGCGACATGTCGTAACTCATACATTTTGGTGGAAAGGGAGCGTATACATTAAATGGGAGTTTTCGCCCCTCGTATATTTAGAATTATGCGTAAAGTAATATAACTAATTTACCATACATATCAAAGACCTAGGATTTTTTGATTTGAAGTCTTTGGTTTATGAATTTGAAATTGAGGTCAAGGTCATAGGTTAATTTGACGTTCTTGATTTTGACCTTTGCTTTAAATTGATATTTATACGTCATTAAGCCATAGGACTTTGTACATTAGGTAACTAGCCATGTGACCTTGAAAAAGCAAAACCGGAAGTGGCTATTTTTTTGTACTTATTGCATGTTAAAGTATACATAACAATAAGTGTCCAACAAATAATCAAATAATACCGGAAGTGACATTTTTCTGACCGGAAGTAACGAATTACCTCTATTAATTCAAACAAAATTGTATAGAAACCATATATTTTTGGAATCAGCAAACAATGAGCTATCATTTGACTCTGGAAATGACATTTTAAACCGATTTTTAATATTTTTGTGTCAAAATAAATCGTAAGAAGTGGAAAGACCTTCAATTGTTCTCTGAACAATTGGTTTTTAATTATTATTTTTTTTTCTTCTTCCGCCACTTTTATTTCTTGCGTGTAACTTTTGTTTCGCAAGATGTCGCTTTGATGTTTGGTATATGATATCGCATAGTTTATGCGCCTTTGAAACTTACCCTGCTTAACCGTATACTTTTCTTTGTAAGAGTTATCTCCCCGAAACACTGTTTTTCTTGTGGGTGCATCTTCTCTGTAACCGTAAAAGAAATCGACAAATTTATTTTTCAGTATTGCTCGTTATATCCTTAGGATGTTTTGTCCAATTTTGACCGAAGCGATACGAACACACCATATGAGAGTTATTTCCCCTTCTGTATTTCAATTACGTGATATTTTAATGTATCACATCACTGGTAAGTGATAGAGATCTAAGTATTTTGATCTTAAGTATTTGGTTAAAAAAAATGAATTTGAGGTCAAGGTCAAAGGTCAAGGTCATGTTCTCAATTTTGACTTTTCCTTGTTTTATGATCTGTTCTGACACTTTTAAAGATATATATTAAAGAACTAGTGCAAAAATGTTTGCCTCGTTGTGATGAAGATATGAAACATTTGGTCGGAAACAATCCAATGAAATTTTATAGGAGTTATTGCCCCTGAAATGTTTTAATTTAAGTTTTATTGATTATTACTTCAACTTGGTACATGATAAAGCCATAGGGTCTTTTGCTAAATGTTGGTTGACATATGACCTTGAAAATGTCAACCGGAAGTAGCCATTTTTGCACTTATTTCATGGCAAAGCACATAGAAACCATATATGAAAAGAACTAGTGCAAAAATTTTGTTTTCATTGTGATGAAGATATAATACATTTGGTATGAAAAAATCTAATGACAACTTATAGGAGTTATTGCCCCTGAAATGTTTTATAAAGCCATAGAGTCTTTTGCAAAATGTTTGGTGACGTATGTATGACATTGAAAAAGGTCAACCGGAAAGTAAAAATGTTTGCACTTTTTCAAGTAAAAGTGCCCAGAAACCATACATTTTCTTGATCGGCATCTTTAAAGGGAAAGTCCGCGATTTTTGACTTATCATCTAAATATGTTCATCTTAACATAAAAAACACATTCACAAAGTTTTAAATTTATATTCTTTCTAATAACGGAGAAAATCAAGTATTTGTAACTTTTTTGGTTGACCTACGTCACTAGGTTGTGACGTTTTAACCCGATTTGTTGAATCATGGGTAAAAATAAAATCTGTTAAAGTCTTAATTGCTTATCAGAATTTTACGTAATTAAAAGCGCACAGATGATCGTTGGTCGTAGTTAATAACCACAATATAAGAATGAAAGAAAATGAATATGTGTGTACCGTTTTGTATTGATTGAATAAAACTTCCTATATGAAGTTATCTAAATATAAATATTTTCGAATTAATTGCATAAATTATTGAGATTTTTTCATAAAATATCTATAGAACATTTTTACTGATATTGAACTGAAAATATTTTAAGTTTTATTTACCGTTATAACTTTGATAACCATTTCAATGCAAAATATTTGTGAACAGAGTGTGTATATTATTTTGTAAAGTCATTGTTTATTTCTCTATTTGAGGAGAATTCGTTTGAACTTTACCTTGCAGCAATTTAGCCTCAGGCGTACACAGGTGTGAATTCAAGCGTACACAGGTGTGAATATTGTCATTTTTAATGGATTAACAGAAAGAGTATAGCGTGTTTAATATACCCAGATGAAATACCCGATGACAATAGAGAAACAATAATTAAATTATCATTCAACTTTTTAATTCCGGAAGTGTTACAATATTAAAATGGAACAATTTTCGGTTACGTTCTATGCAATTATTATAAAGTTAAGATATGAAGTTAAAAGAATAGTACTTTTAATCTTAAAAATTAAATGTTACATTTCCCAATTAATAATCATTGCACATCTGTTTAATTTACTTTACCGGAATTCTTTAACTTGTATTTAAATCTGGCGATGTTTAAATGCTAACAATCTTAAAACTATCGCATATTTAAAGTTTTTAATTGAAAAAATACAACAGTACAACATGCATGATTTTTTTAAATTTTCTTATTAACATTTCATTCTTACATAATTGAATTCATTTGACAATCAGACAAATTATTTGTGAAAAGAATACCAATTATCGATTTTTTCATTAATGAATATACATACATTATAAATCTAAGCTAATACATTAATTTGTTTGAGGATTTTTTTTAGGATAGCCGTCATTAATCCAAATTAGTAATACAGTTGTTGTAATTAAAGGCATATCTTAGTAATGTATTACTGATATTGACGATTTTAGAACAGTTCGTCCCAACCTCGTTGTTCTTGAAACAATCTTTACTAGTATACTTGTAAGTTTCCTGACATATATGTGCCATTGAGGATGAGCTCCAGAGACAGCAGACTAGAAGCGTATTTGTTTGTTGGGGCAGGAGAGGCCATGCAACCACTTGTACAGATAAACAAGCTTATGTTGTCAACACTATCAGAAAGAGTTCCCATCGTCGGATGGGGTATATGAAGGTTCCAAGAATGAACCATTGACATGTCTGACTCTGAACAGTTAGTAAACGGACTTAACAATGATCTATAGACATCGACCGCTTGTTCTTGATATTTGAAACTGCATGCATATATACGTTTATGAGAGTGATTATTTATCTTGTGTCTGACGAAAACTAAATACCTGCATGGTTATATCTTGCCATACGTTTGTATTGGTTTGGTGGGTGTTCACTCAAAATCGTAATTCAAAAATTGTGTTTGTGAGACGTAGATTCACTTCAATACCGAATTTCGTCTATATATTTCACAAGTGTATACCACGGAGAAGATCTGAGGGTATATTACTCCCATTTTGTTTGGGTGTGAACCATCGATGTTTACAGCAATATTTAATGAATAAGATGATGATGGTAGAAAGAACTATGAGCGTCATGTGGCAAATATTACATGCATGTCGGACCATGAGTTGTCAATCTGTATGAAAAGATTTCCAATACAACCATATTGAGTAGGAATTTTTACATGCTATACTCTCGTACTAGTATTACAGGGTTATTGTGTCGTTTAACTCAGACACACATCTTTTACTTTAAGATGTATGAAATGTTCTAAATATATATATATATATCTTAAATATAACAATAATCAAACGCCTATAGGCAATCACTAAAATGGTATGAAGTTTTTATACAGATTTATTCTTATTTACACAATCATTAACAAACTAAATAAATTTAACAAAGTAACACCGTGACACTACGATATAACAAATGGGATACTAATTATTTTTAACCATGCTATGCAGAAACTTAACACATCAAGCAGCAACATATATATTAATATACTGTTCCCAGCATCAAGTTAGTGCACGTGAATACCAATTAGGAACACGATGTGTGATTTTGTATAACTAAAAATATTAAAGCGAGCAATAACTTTGTCAGGCAAACATTTTTTTTCACTATGCCTCTCTTTATCTCCGCTCCTTTACAATAACTATTTCGCTTTTCGTCGATCATTCTCTATATTGTTCTCTATTCGGTTATTTTTTTTCACTATGCCACTCTATCTCCGCTCCTTTTCCCCTGTCGTCTTAATCCTTATAAAGATAGGGACATTAGACATCTTATCTTCAATGAATTAATATTGATAGTGACTATAAGTGCTGCATTACTTTATATATCTGCATGTTTGCCAATCGACAAAAGCTTGTATTTGCGTGAGGAATTTTTTTTCTTCAAAAATATGGTCCAGAATCATGACAAAACAATAATCATTTCACAAAAATGTTCAAAGGTCATGTTTATAATTTTTTTAAAACTTATTATCAGCAAAAATAGTGGATAATATTATTATCAGAACATCATTCATTAAAAGGTGGAATTATAATTTCAAACACACACAAGATAAACAACGTAAGACACAAATATATGGTTCAATAAATGTTACCTGTGCACACCGGGTACCTCAATAAAGAGGCCATGCATGAACATGTATTATATAATTGTGTATTACGAATTTTTAGTTGACAGGATGTCACTGGAATACCCAGGGACGTGTAACTTATATACGTCCTTGGAATACCTAACTGAATGTGTCGCTCTGACACGACATCTATCAATAATTCTGACATACCTATTATCAATTCGGGAGGAAGCCAAAATATATATATAATAAGATAACGTAAATAAAATTTAAAATGAAAAAAACCTATAAATTTTTCACCGAACATACCAGATAGAGTCACACATTTAACTATAAAGCTAAGTGTCTTTATAAGTGACCGTTCCGAATTGATCCCGTATCAATTTGATATAATTTAAAGATTAGTTAAAAAAGAACCACTTTTAATAAAAAAGTTGAGATGTCCGAAATTTCGATATTTACATATCTATAACCTGGGAATATTATACTATATCAACATATTATGTTCCAGCTAAAACCTCTTCCTAACATTGCTCCTTGTCAATAGCCGTTAAATTTCATAATTAAAAAAATGTTATTTTATATCGTATAACTTTATTAATTGAAAAATTATCTTGTCTAAATACGGAACTATTCTTTATACAAATCAATGCACTTTATATAAAAGAGGCATACTAATGAATCTTCTGTAAATCAGTGATTGTTACAAGAACACTGCATTTGTCTTTCTTTTAATTGAAACTGTTCTCCCTCATCAAATCTATATTTTTTTATTCAACGAGATCTTATCATATAAGGATTTGATAACTATAGCTATCAGAACTGCTAGGTTATTTTGTTATTAAAAAAGGATAATTACCATCGAATCTCCCTCGAAACAATATTGTTCAAAATGGTCTTCACACACCAACTTGTGCTTGCTATAGATGCAACTATTTGCTGTTAGTTTAAGATTGTACAACCATGTCTGATACAATTCTTTTTTTTTTTGTGAGATTGGGAAAAATATGTAGACTTTTGTCATAACTTTGTTGGACAGAACAACCGTACTCTTGACAAGACATTCTGTCACTGAATAACCGTCTACGGTAATCCCCAATTGATGATGGGAGTTTTTAACGCACGGTCGGTAAATCCCCGATTCTTTTTGTTCTTTGTGGTTTATAGATATCACGTGACGTTTTAGATCGAACATGCCGACAAGATGGCGATATGTCGAGAACTGATAGTGAATTTTAAAAATCGATTTTGATCTCTTTACATAGAGAATAAAAGTTTTTTATTAATGAACATGTGGTTTTTTTATGCTTAAAGAACAAAATATCAATTTTTCATTTTTTTGCGGAGTTTCCCTTTAAGCCTATCATTTGACCGGGAGTGACCTTCTGAAAAACCGGAAGTAGCAAATTTTCACCTTTATTACAGGCAAAAGTATATAGACACCATATATTTTTGGAATCAGTATGAATGAAGTATTAAACGACAACGGAAGTGACATTTTCACAACCAGAAGTACCAAATGATCTCCCTTATATTTGATAAAAGTATATAGAAAACCTTATATTTTGAGAATCAGAGAAGACAATAGTTTCTTTGAGTAAATCGAAGTTGCTTCTCATCAATTACTTAGAAAAATGACCTACCATAGTTCCTTCTCATCAAATATATTAAAAAAGATAAGGTTGAAATATCTTCAATAGTTAATCATGTCACCCTGGTCTTGTTATTCTACGTTTTTTTTCCACACTGTTTGTCCGCTCTAGATCTCGGAATGGAATGGACCCAAGTTGATGGAACTATACAATAATTTTAATGCAAATGGTGAATTCAAGATGTCTTCTGCCATTGCCATAGAAACTGAAAGAATGTGAATAAAATAATATGAGTATGCTTAAAATTATAATCATCAAATTGTTATACAAATATACAGTTGGGCCATGGTAACTGTAAATGTTTAGTAGTATTGCAACCTATCATCTTAAGTAGCATTTACTCGTCAAACCCAGGGATATTTTAATGGTAAGTTAGTTCCCTATCATTTTCCAATGTGGCCGGCGTCTTTAGAATTTAAAAATGGTCACCGTCACTATGGAAACAGCAGAAATGTCAAAAAAAATTTAAATGTTCCAAACTCAGTGAAAAAGTGTTGAACAAAACTTCCTCAAAATTTACGGAAATATATTTTGTGCTTATATGTGCATTTAATGTCTAAAAGTTTTAAAGTGGATGCCATTTAAGTGATTTGATATTTGGTGGAATAAATGTCTAAAAGTTTTAAAGTGGATGCCATTTAAGTGATTTGATATTTGGTGGAATTTAGATTCTTGAATTCCTTTTTAGAGAGTTTTCTTTAAAATTTAATTTTATTAAAGTTCATGATATTTTCTAGAATACTACATAATTAAACAAAGCCAAATTAAGTTTTCTTTGATATTTTATTTTCATGTCTCATTTATTTCTATTTCTTTATTGAGATTTGAAATAATTTATTTTATAAAAGATTTTTGAAATTAAAAGTTTGAGAACATTTTATAAAAAGCCATGCGTAAAAGGGCGCAATTCAAATAGGCTACACTATATTAACACATCATTTCATTATTCATTCCCCCTATATTTAATCATGTACATTTTTACACTTGACAGAATGTGTAGGTAGGAATTATGTTGTAGTAAATGCACAGGGGATGTCCATTCAATTGTTTTTGTCATGAATATACAATATATATGTATGCAAGTTTAATTATAACTTTTCTTATTTATATTTTTCAGTTTTATAAAAATAAAAAAAATTATATCGGCTGTATATATATTTTCTTCAGTCGTACACATATGTGGATTCTGAACAAAACATCTGACCAATGAATATTTTTTTCAACAATGAACGTGTAGAGTGTTTTGTCATATAGCTAACATGAGAGAGGAAATTATGTAAATTATGTAAAATAAAATAACCGAGTTTGTCATGTTTATGTACAAGTAAAAATGAGTTCAGGATCTCTCAAATTTAGAGTGTCGGGACCATAAAAACATGCAGAAAATTAGGTTAAATTTTGTATTATGAATAAAAACTGATGAAAAGATTTGTAGTGAGTAATTAAATTTATGAAAAAAACGATGAATGTAACTTACGCTTTTGATTCAACAATTAAAGCATTGTAGACAAAAACTATCAATATCATCGTAGAAAATTTCCATTTTTCTACTATTATAATATAATACTTACTGGTTTGCAAACTAGCACCTCAGTCAATAAATTCGTCGTTCATTTTATGTTTTTGTCTTGAATATGCAAAAAATAATGGCTTTTAATTTTACATAATAAAACATTTATCATTTGCAAACGTTTATTGAGGTGTTTACGTTTTGACAACTCGGGTTTCTATACTATAATAGCTTTGATATTATATATAACTGTCTTGAAGATACATGAACAAATAGTTGCAATTTACATCACACCCCATTCGGGTCAAAAATATGTAAAAATACTTTGTTAATTTCTTAAAACATAACAGTAAACGGTGATGTCACATATTTTGGTGAAATTAATTATAACTTTTCTTATTTATATTTTTCAGTTTTATAAAAATAAAAAAAAATTATATCGGCATATATTTTCTTCACATATGTGGATTCTGAACAAAACATCTAACCAATGAATATTCTTGTTCAATGAACTATAAATAACATAAAATCGAAAAAAATAATGCTTGAAATTTTTAGAATATAATTCATTGAATAATAAATAGGTAATTTGTAATAAGAGCAAAAAACAATTGGTAACATTTTATTAAAATCACTTATGTGAGTCGCATATCGTGTATATAACTGCAAATTAAAATTACCATGGTATATTAGTGTAAATAAATTACCATTAATGAAAATCAAGTTAAATCTTGCTACTTTTTCAAAAAGAAAAATCAAATATCCAACCAAAATAAGTTTTAGAAAAAAGATTTTTTATAAACTTCCCCACAAAAAGTTAACTGTCCAGGTAAAAATATAAACTTTTTTTTAACCTAATTTTGTCAAGATCTGAAAAAAGAAAAAAACAAAAAAAAAACAGTTTTTTATGGAAATTAACTTAAGCAAAATTAGATTGATTTCCTTCAAAATAACAGGCCTGATGTTTTTTTTTACAAAAATTTAAGTAAACGAAATAAAGATCCCTAAGATACGAAGAAAAGAATTACAAAAAATGATTGATGATGTAAATTCTCAATCTAAATTACAACTTTAGTTTTCAGAATTCAATCTATACCTTTGTCGGTATTTTTTTTAACAAATTATAAATATTATATATTATATATCATCTTTAAATCAATAAAATAAGTATACGTTTTAACGATTTTTTGGTATATGTTTGCGATAAAGCCTTTGCAACCGTGCTGATATCGATGTCATCACGGGTGGCTGATACAGCACGCTTGCCAATGATTGTATTACACATACAATTTATCTGTATTTACTACTAAGTATATAATAAAGGATCTTATTAAATATATCGAATTCTTTATCCTCATACATGTAGTTTTTTGTCATTATACAAATCCCTTATTTCACTTGTGTAACCAAAAATCAATTTGTCATTTTTTACAATGGTAAAAAATTTACGTTAATTGCAGGAAAAAAAATGGGTTGATGACTATTGAAGGATATATTTCCTGACGTTTTTTCAAAAACACCTGCTTAGCTATTTATTATTGACATTATTATTCTTATATGGTCATTGCCAAGAAAAATTTGTGCAACTATAATGGGAAAAAAAATGGTAACACTTAAAAAAGTAAAAATCTTAGCCAGAAATGCGGCAAAAAAACAGATGTAGGCCTACATACACTTTATAAATATATATAACTATTATAAACATATAAGCTAGCAGTTTTTTTATAAAACTGAAAATCTTATTTCTTTTACTTCTTTCAATTTAAATGTTCTATGCAATTTCTATTAAACTTACCTTTAAGACGATTAAGGACTTTTAAATCTGTGATTTTTGTTAATTTTTATGTTAACACCTAACATCTTATTAATGGAGAATTAGAAGTTGAATAAAAGTTTAGTAATTTACATCCACATATTAGTAAAATGTTTAAATTTGACTTCAAATGCTTTGAAATTCTGCATAAATATTAGAATTGTGTCTTTTTTTTGTTTTTTTTTAAAAACATCTCAAATTATCAATGCATTTCGGATGGTTCAAAGCCATTTCTGTAAAACAAAAATTGTAAAAGGTTGAGCAAGATTATTTGTAATCTATATATCATACATTTCTGATTTAGATTAATGAATAATGTATTTGAAAAATTAAATTAATTAAAAATAAAGCAAATCTGTGATAAATTAAAATGATGGAAATTTTATGTATTCGTAATCTTGAATTTTGTTGAAATTTATTTTTATCCAAAAAAATAATGAAAACATAATATCCGTTAACTGTTTTGATAGAAAGATAATTCGAAACTATAAAAAATTAATTTGTTATGTTTGGTACTTTAAAGCATACGTTCCATTACTTTATACATATATAGTTTATAGTTTAGATAATAAACTGATTTTGATTTTGATCTGATGTTTATTTATGAATATTCACCGGTTTGTATTTTTTGTACGAGAAATATTTTATGGTATTTATTGTATCAATTTCTTGCGTTTTTGTTAGAAATAATTTTCTATCAATCAAGATCAACCGAACTTCATATATGTTAATGAGAGGCAAAAGGATTTCTGATTTTGTTCTATAATTGATCTTGATTGAAAAATTATTTTTAAGGTTTCGTAGTTATACACCAGAAATTGGTAATGTCAATTTAATAAACACTAATATTAAGTATGATAAATACTAACAACTACTCCTTCGCACTTAAATATAAACTGAATATTCACAATTAAAAAGATATTTCTGATTTTTTTGCAAAGTATTCGAACATCAAAATAAGTTTAATATATACAAGTAAATGTATGTGTAATACAATCGATGGCAATTCATATCAGTCACAGTTACAAGGGCTTAAACAAACTCTTTTACATATTTAATATTTTACATCATGTCACGTGAAAAAACATCTAAATTTGTTGTACATAAGGTACAGGACTAGGTTGCACAAACGTCATTTAACTTTTAGTTAAGTATTAGTTTAATATATTTTAAACTTCAATTAAAATTAAGTGACCGTTATTTCTGTTACACAAAGATAGAATCAAATAAAGTTTAAATGTGACTTTAAGTTACTTAAAGTTAAAAATGGTAAAGGGGCACTTTTAAATTTTAAATAGGGAATTTAAAATTGAGGAAATGCTGTTTGGAAACATATTACACGAACCAAAGCCACCCAGAAAATATTCAGAAATGCAAGTAGATGACCTCACAGACAAGGAGTTCCGAGCATGGTACAGATTCGGAATAAGGATCACCGATATAGTGCGGGAGAACATCGAACATCCTACCCAGAGAAGTCATTCTCTCAGTGCAGAGATGCAGGTAACCGAAAACAAAATAACTTCACAGTGTGATATTTCTCAAAAGTTTTAACACTCGTAAAACATATTACAGATTAGTGTAACAGAAATGCGTAATGTTCTTGGTTGATAAACACATGACAATCTTAGGAAATCGTCAACAAGTCGTATCGTTTCACCCCAATATATTTGTTTGTTTTGTTTTTTCCACACACAAATGAATTTATAAAGGGGAATAACTCCCATGGTATGGTAAATGTAGGGATTTTTAAAAACAAATAACGTCAATCTACTTGTAAAGTTCAATCGAACTGTTGGCGGGAGGGACGTTCCTAAACCCCAACCTTAACCCCACTTCCCATCCCTTCTATCATTACTCCCGGCACCTCAACCCCCGCTTTTTCGGACCTTCCCCTTTTTTATTTTGCCCATTGAACATTTCGCTAATTCTCCACCGATCCCGCCCCTTTCCCCCGCTTTTCGACCTCTCAACCTGATATCTCTTACCCCGTACCATCATCCGCCCTGTCTGACGCCTCAGACAATTATTTGTTATCAGCAAAATGGACGGGGAAGGATTCAAAATCTCTGACTATCTGAATTGACTTCTTAAATGTTGTCTTGATCGCTCGATTAGTAGTAGAATAGATTTGTTTCTCCTGTATAGTTTTATGATAATTTTACATGATCCCCCTTGCCTACCACACAAAAAAGAGACCTTTCCTCCGTTTTGCAGTTAAACAATTAAGATGTGGACTTCAAATCCAAATACAATAAGAGATGGGTATATATATCCAGCCCATCCGGCGAAAAAAATAAATGTGTTATTGTTTGAGAATGTCTCCTAAATTGCACCTCTAACATTGCCTAATTGCCAGGTGCTGGTTGTAGAGAGCTCGAGATTGTTTAATTGTTGTCCTTTGACAATAACTGTCGGGGCGACATGGTAATGGTAATCTTCCTTCCGTCCGTAAAATATTGTGAACATAACTCATCGGGAACCGTTTGAACCGTTGACGAATTGGTTTGACATTTATTATGATACATTGGTATATGTAGATGTGCATACTTCGTCCCACTTGAATTCATAAAATTGTATAAGATTTATGGGTCTTAAAACATTTTCATTATTTGTACGTTAAGCTAGAAGTTGCGGCTTTTGTGTCGATTGTACATTTGTAAAGCAAAAAAAGTGTCCTCTGAAAAAATGTCCTTCCTGTTTCATTGTAAAAACCAAAAGGACAATATTTCATGATCATCGATGCGTTTAATTCCGTCCCCAGACTTATCATAGGGAACAATAGCCATAGAGGACAATATTTCATGACAATATTTTATGTAGAAAGCAGCGGCTTGAAGATTGAGGTCGTCGCTTGTAAATTCTACGGTCGGCACCACGATCTAATTGACCGCTATGGAAACTTGTCTTCAGACCTGTAACTGTCATATATGTCCTCCTTCATCCCTCTCCAACCGTGTCCTTCAACGGCGGGTGTCTTGCAAGAAAAAGGAACCGCGCAACCTTCCAATGCACCCGATTTGTCATAATTGCGCGACTCGTTTCTGAATGTACTTTGTATTTTTTTATTCATTATCTTTCTCTCTTCGTCATTTTTTGTCCATGAAACATTTCATCCTTAACTTTCCAGGAGTTGAAGGTTGCACTGATGGAACTCATGTGAAGATTTATGCTCCTAGTCATGACGAACCATCTTTCGTCATCAGAAAGGGCTACCATAGCAATATGTGATCATGAAGGTACACAAAAGTTTACACTTTCTTAAATAACTTTAGCCACCTAAAATCCACAGTGGACAATTAATTATATTTAGTCTTGTAAATACATATATACGACTTGAAACAGTAAGGATGTAGTCCACTGACAGCAGCTTGGAGCGTCTTTTCGGAAATAAATAATCCTAAATCCTACCCAAAAAAAAATCCTTCCCCCTTTTTTTCTAGTAGACCCGTCCTGACTTTTTAAGTTTTTCAATATGCCTTTTTTTTATTAATATTGTTGCTGTTTTTGTTTGTCGTTTATTTTTTCTTGTCGGTAATTGTTATTTGTCCATGGATTCCCCCCCCTCTTTTGACATTTTAGTATTCTCATGATTCACATTTTATACAGCATAATGCTGATAAAGAATCTTTTTGATATCATGAATTATACGTGACGACCAGCATAGCTGTAGCATTTGCATTTTAAGCATATTGTGTTGGGCCGGAAAACAGTAATATGCCTGTTTCGTGCAATGTAAATTTTTTTTTTATTTAATTCAATGAATTCCTGTACTACATACAATAAACACGCGTTTGGAAGCTGCGGAATGGTATACATTTAATTGGACTGACTTTTTATGCTTTTTATGTAAATCAAAAAAAAAAAATTGTTTTTCAGGTAGATTTACAAACGTTTTAGCTAGGTGCCCGGGAAGCCGTACACGACAGTAACATTATGAGATGTTCGCAAGTGTGAACCCTTTTAGAAGAATCCCACCTGTCAGTGGAGGATATGTTGATCCTAGTCGACAGTGGATATGCGTGTGGGAGTTTTCTTATGACACCATATCTGAGACCAACAGAGCCATGTCATGAGAATTCAATAAAGCTCACATGAAAACAAGATGCTGCATTGAACGGACATTTAGCTGGTGGAAGAAGAGGTTCAATTGTCTACACCAGGGAATCAGAATGCAGTCAGAAAAAGTGTGTATGATGCATAACTTAGCCGTTGAGATGAAAGAAGCAATGACTACGAGATTGTAAATAATGATGACATAAACATTGTTTTCCGTGGACCCGATGAAGGACGTATTCTGCGAGATCATATAGTCAGGGTATTTTTGTAACAATTAAAAAGTTGATGAAATATATTTAAAAGATCTTCTGTACATATAAAATAAATAAATCAAACAAAACGATTGCATTCATTGAATAATTATCATTTAAAGCATGCAAGGTGAGATAAATATGCGTCATCTTCCTGATTTGCCCACTGCTTCTAATTTCCAATTATAATTTAACATTTTCCAGTTTAATTTTTGTTTTTTCAAGCACAAATTACTCTTCTTGCACAGTCAAAACGTCATACTGCTTTTACATGAGCATTTGTGGTGTAACAGTCTCCGTTTTTCTTTTCTTGGGAGCGTGTGGTGTACTGCATGGTGGCTGATGAAATACACGCTTTCATTCCCGGTTCTACATTCAGATGGTGGTTGTTCTTGAAAGAATAACACACTTTCATTCCCCGAGTTGTCAGCTCTATTGACAATAGCTTCTGCTATTATAGTAGCAATTGGGTTGAATCTTCAATGCCTGAATTAGACAGATCTGAAATACGAAGGTGGAAACAGATTTATTCGAGAATTCATGAGAAATTACTGAATCTTTTTTATTCTGTGGTAATGTGCGATTACAGGTATTTAATAAGTACTAGAGCTAGCTGCCTGTAAATGGGTACTCCTGCTCTATTTAAATTCATGTGCTTAGCGCTCGATTTCTTTTTATAATATTACATTTAGTGAGTTGGTGATGTCTTCGTGCCATTGACCCATATCTGTTCTTTTTCATATTGTATAAAACTATTCGTTTATCATTGGGTTTAAAACAAAAATACAGATTTTTGTGGCTGAAAAAAATAAGGGACGGATCATTTTACTTGTTAAAAAGGTGGGATGTTATGGTTTTTTGTCCGAGATTGTTCAACGCGATCATTCAAATATTTGTTACTTAATATTTCTATGCATTTGATATAATCACATGATAAAATTTGACTCAATTATTTTTGTTTGTACCTGCATGCTTTTCCTCATTTTTTAACCATATTTGGGATAAAAACACTCTGTAGCAAAAACCACACAACTAGCCCACTTAAATTTGCAAATTAATTGGTCGGTCGCTTACTTCACCCCAAAGATGATTCATGAGAAACCCACACCTTGTACGATTAATCTGAATTAAACCAGCGCTACTGAGATCAAAGGTTATTAATTATATCATGGAAGTATTGTGCTTCCATGCTTTAGAAGTACTGTACTTACTTTCTAAGGTAAAAATAATCTCAAAGACAAGAATTATAGTGTGTGTGTTTGGGGGTGGGTTTTTGTTTGTCTTACGAATTCATGTTTTTCATTTTCAACGGGAGTCCAATTATTATTTAAAAAAATTGTTTAATAACTCTGAAGCGTATGGGGATATTCTAGAATAAGATTATTCGTTTTTGGTCACTTTCTTGGCCACACAATTTTCTGGTGTTGTAAGGTTTGTAAAGGTTAAAAAACATCTTTAAACCACGTTTAAATTAACCCAGTCCAGGTATATAATAAAGAGTATATATCATATTGCTTTTTTCAATATCACACTTTGTATCAATATAATCCTCGAGCATATAATATTCTCTATGTTGTATCGAAAACAAATACTGTAACAGCAACATCATTACTTAATATGAAATGCATTATTGATTTCAATCATTTTTTGCATTTTAATTATAAGTAATAATATTATAATTTTGGTCGAAAAAAGAAACCAAATTTTGATTATTTGAGTATTTCATACCATATATAGAGAATATCATATGGCTTTTTCAATATCACATCCGTATCAACCCGAGACACCAATACAATCCGAAGAGCTCTGTTCGAGGGATTATATGCGTTGAGGGTTGATACGGTGTGTGATATTGAAAAAGCCATATCATATATAACTTTATTATATACATATGTACATATACCTCACGTAGGTTTTTTTTATGTGACATGACGTTATACAGATTAAAGGTGTGATAAAGCTTTTGCAACCGTGCTGATATCGATATCATCACGGGTGGCTGATACAGCACAAGCTTGCCAATGATTGTATTACACATACTATTTATCTGTATTTACTACTACTATATAATCAACAATTTTTTGATAACTGTTACATGATAAATGAAAAAACAAAAAATGATTTGCTCTCACATAGATATAATAGCCTTAGATAAAGTTCTGACCACATGAAAAGTAGATGATATTTGCCGAATTTTTATCACCTACTGTTTAGTGAAATGTCACGGTTGGAGCTAATTATGTTATCCATAATTGGTAGTTCTGTCGATCAATTTCCAAAAAATAACTAATGCGTGCCTTATGATTTTTTGGGGTAATATATTCGTCAAAATTTTACGAACTTATCTATTTTAGTTGGGTTTTTTATTCCTGCATGTGACTATATTTCACTGCCATTATATAATACATGTTAGTCTCATTAAATTTCGATCGACAAAACATTTTACTATGCCTTCTATGTCTGATACGAATGAAACTGCATTTACCCGAGAATAAATTGATGATTTTTTTTCATTTAATACCCAAGTGATATCTATCGTGTATGTAGTAGATCTGAAAAATTTTGTGACGAATAGACAGAGAAAATGTATTTGAGCAACTTATTCTTGCAGATATTTAAACCCTTTCGCCTTTACAATAATGGTACACATGGCGCCTAGGTTAAATTTATACTTCACATTTCAAACATTTTAAATTTCTAGTTTCCACTTTTTCCCTTTTTCGCAAATTAATTTGAGACTCGGTATCAAATACCCGTCGGCTGAAAGTTATATTGTAATACGTAGTGTAATATTTTAAGTATGGTTTACATTCTAAATATATTCAAAAGAAAGCAGGAAGGGAATGCACATCTACTTTTTTTTGTTTTACATTTTTCTTCATTTACCTAAAAAATAATCTTTTAATGGCAGTAAATTCATTCTGCTCAAACCAATAGTTTATTCTTTACTGGAAAAAATAATTTTTACATTCGCAAGGTTATTTCTCACATATCATATAATGGATAAGATTCGCCATAAAAAAATACGACTCGGTTTAATCCCTTAATATAAATTTCTATTGCCTATCGATAGATGACGCAATTTCACCTCTTATCAATTATACAAGTTTAGTTTCCCGATGCTAGTGCTATAAACATTTTTCTCAACTTACCTGTCAAGTCAGTTTCACATGAATTTTCCTTTTAGCAGTAACTTTTTTATTTCTTTGTCGATTTTAACCAAAACCAAAACCATTTTTCATTGTTTAAGATTTTCTGTGCTTACGCACCTTTGCATATTTATTCCCGAGACAGGTAGGGCAAATAAATTATACAACTGTCGTTATAAGAAGTAATAATTCTGTTGAGAGGATGTCGGTAAATATCATCTAAATCATTGACTATCACACCTGCCGTGCCTTTGGTTTTACAAAAGGAACTATAGGGTGCTCAGTGGGAATTTTCTGAGTACTTTATGTATGGCTATTATATCTATGGTTCTCACAAGTAAATTATGAAAGTATGTGGGCTGATTATCGATTTGTTGTTCCAAACGGAATTAATATTGAACTATTGAAGAGGTTTTTAATTCACATTCATACATTGATTCGTCTTAAAAACAAATTTCAAAAAAACGGTTTCAAAGGCTTTATCAAACCCCTTATCTGTATGACGTCCAGTAATCGATGTCAGTCACGATTACAAGGGCTTTATCGAAACCCCTTTTTATGTTATGTTTAAATTATACTTTAGATATATTATATTATTATATACTTAGTAGTAAATACAGATAAATTGTATGTGTAATACAATCATTGGCATGATATCGATATCAGCACGGTTGCAAAGGCTTTCACACCTTTAATCTGTATGACGGTCACGTCATCGATCGCAGTCACTGTTGCAAGGTCTTTACCAAACCCCTAATCTGTCTGACGTCATGTCAAACCTGTAATCTGTATGACGTCATTTCAAACCTCCTTATCTGTATGACGTCTTGTCACATAAAAAATTCTACATGAGGTATATGTATATAATAAAGTGTATATGATATGGCTTTTTCAATATCACACACCGTATCAACCCTCAACCAATATAATCCCTCGATCTCTTAAGGATTATATTGGTGTCTCGGGTTGATACTGATGTGATATTGAAAAAGCCATATGATATTCTCTATTTATATATAAAAAGCTTGTTGTTGTGAAACAGAGTAGCCTTTAAGTTAAATGTCAGTACGATGTATTGCCCATGAGTATTTTTGTATTTTCAAATGGTCCGATAATTATATTATATAATAATACAACAGTTGATAAATGAAAAAAAAATATTTGTTCGTGAATTCACAGTCATTTCGTCCATTGAATCGATTGTCTTAGAAACAATTTTGATACTCAGTTTTTAATTCTATTATATTTCAAATATTTGTTTCTACATATTGAAAGTAGCCTTTTTTTGTATTAATTTGCTCTGCATTATGCACATCATATGCCTTATCTACACGTTATTTATGTTTAAATTGTACTTTAGATATATTATATCATTATATACTTTGTAGTAAATACAGATAAATTGTATGTGTAATACAATCATTGGCATGATAACATAATAAACTCATCTTGTCTTGAAATTTTGTATTTGCGCCACACGTGCGTTTCGTCTACAAAAAGACTCATCAGTGACGCTCGAATCAAAAAAAGTTAAAAAGCCCAAATAAGGTATGAAGTTGAAGAGGATACTGAAAAAAAGAAAAAGGAAAAAAAAAATTTTTTTGAATATGCCAATTTTGTGACATAAATATTGTCGAAAAGTATAAAATTTATTACTAATTACAATTTACAATCAGGAAATCAGGAAAAGCCTTGATAAGCTTCCCATTGACTCAATTGTTTAATAAATTCCAATGATTATTTTCTTATCTGAGACCAAGCGTGCACACTTTTGGTGATGACACAAAATTTTAATTAATAGTATTTTTACAATAAATTTTTTAAAAAAAGTAAAAGCAAGAGTCTAACAGTTACTTTTCAATAGTAAACATCTGAAAAAAAAGCGGTAATTAAACTTATAATACGTTTCAAGAAGGGTTAACTAATTTTACGAAACTTGTAAAAGTTTTATGGTTTTGAAAGCTTGTCATCTTTATTTTGGAACATTTATTGTCGACGCGAAAAAAAGATACCAAATTTAGTTAAAGGAAAAATTCGCGATTTTTTTCTTTTCATCTTATTATGTTCATAATACAATAAAAAACATATTCACCAAGTTTTATCTGGATATGAACACTAATAAAGAAGAAAATTGGGAATTAATAATTTAATTTATTCGAACTTCCTGACTTATGTGACGTAGTTTAAGTCTTTTTGCATGCCGGGAGTGAATAAATCTCATTGTAAGTCTTGTTCGTTAATCATCTAATAACGCGATTTAAAGCGCATCGAGGACTTTTGGTGTAGCTATTAACCAACTAATAATTGAGAAAGTAAAGTGATCAGCCATGCAACTTTCAAAATTAAAATGTACGATTTATATTTAAAGGATTTCTGATATGATTATAGTAATAAAAGTAAATCATACAATAGAATATATTTTTTTATGAATTTTTTTCCGACGGATATTTTGAACAAACATATATAACTGATATTGTTTTACAAATGCATGTTTGTATTCTCACCTGAAGGCTTTTACTTCAGTCTATCAAACATTTCACACTAGTACTGTGTAAATACAATGTGTATTGTACTGTGACACTTAGTGACTACCTGTTGAATGCGTGGTTAAATTCAAGGTAATTAAAAGATTAGCATTCTGTAATTCTATTCTTTTGATCTTCACTCAGTGAATTTTAGCCAACACGGTTCACCGTTACAGGTGTGAACAACATTTCGTATGAATGATTAAAACATTAATTATTTGGGGAGGAATATGGTGGCAAAATACCTGAATCGCCGTTATATATATCTTTTATATTTTGCGTAAGCTTAATTTTATAATAGATAGGTGAGTATTTTGTTGTAACATCGAAATTCTGTATTACTTTCAATTAAATAATTTTATAAATAAAAATGGCCCACGAAAACGAGCGTAAAAACCAAACACTGTACTTACTTTTTTCAAATTATCATGCTTGAATATTTCAATGTTTAGCGAAAATTATCGTGGTTACATGATTAATATAGCTTGGTCCGTCCACAGCGATCTACATTTACCTAATTGGGAATGCCCTTATTAAAATATTTAAAATCTCACAACGTATACATACTTTAGCTATTTGACCAACGATGTTTAAAAAAAATAACAGAATCAATATAACGTCAACTTTCCTTTTTTGAATGGAGACAGACCGGTGGAATCAATTTTCAATGTGCTTTATATCTTGTACCTTTGAAAGACTTATCATTCATTCATAAACCCACTCTATACCAGATACATATATGTCAGTCTTAACTGACAAGAATACACCTCAAGCGGACAAGCAGTATATTCTTTAAATTTCTGTGATTTGATACGAAGAAAGAAAAAAATCCCGAAATTAATTTGATACTTTGATACTCCATATTTTTCCTGGAAAATAGTCACATCCTCGTTTGGTCTGAAAATAAGATAAGAATTTGGTATACAGAACATGCAGATGTGTGAATGTCATAAAACCTTGTTATCAGAAACCAATGTGAACCTGTATACGTAAGACCCCATGGGACGTCACCTAACCACATACAGGTAATATACAAGTAGCTCTGTTATACCCGGAAATGTCAAGGTAAATCACTACCGATACAGAATGTACCAATGCAAAGAAAATTCTGATGATTGTGAAGCGTGACCATTCATGATTTTAGAGGAGTCTTAGGTGGAAATTGCCGGTACGATTTAAATTCTGACTAGATTTTTTTCTCTCAATTTAAATCACTGAACTAAAAAAAAAGAAACCTACGTCCAAGATCAGAATTATTCATGTAAATTCATAAATACAACGTTCTTATTTTGTAACTTTCAATATACTTTACCTCCAACCACCGCCCCCTCCCAACCTGGGAACAGTATATCTAACATTACAATGTTTGTGTACCTGCCCAAATAAAAAAAAAAAAAAAAAGTAGAAAAAAGAAAGAGATGAACGGTAAGTCACATCAGATTCAAATATTTATATGGTTGATTGTCGTTAACTAGAGATGTATAAATACATGTCTCTGCGTTAACTCATAAGAATGACAGGAAAGTATATACTTGAAATAGATTTATGATGAATAATATGCAACTGCGGCACCTCTTTTTGTCAAAGTGTACATGCATGTATTTTAATGACTGTCCGTTATTTCGATTAAGAATGACAATTGTACGTGAAATTCTATAGTTGCCAGTGAGACTTTCTTTTACCAGATATGCGACTTTTCGTATTTATATTTTCTCTCATATTACTCTCATTTAATATTTTATGCATAAGTGCAACATTTGGGAATAGTTAGCATAATGTACTTTTAGAACCATATGTTCATATCATTATACATTATACTCATCAATTGTGATGATGACGAAATTCTTTAACTGTTCGAGAACAATCTAAATGAAATATAAATCTGTGATTTTACTATGTCCATAACTTCGATGAACCAAAGCAAGTAAGATATCAACCTGTATTTAAATCAAATTGGTTCTGGATGTTTCTCTGTTATATTCAAAAACATGTATATATTTTTAATTGCGACTATCTATAGTTCCGTAACTTTCTATCTAGGATTTAACAAAAATGTACGCACTTGTCTAACCAATGATCGACAAGTGCGTACATTTTTGTTAAATCAATATTTGTATGTTTCAAAATGTCCATCATTATTGACAACGAGTATATACTTACATTTCCACAATTTACCCTTGGAAAAATTTTATCAAATCTTTTTTTGGAATTATTTAGATTTTCATAAATATCATTCTTTACACCAGAAATGTTATTTATAAACAAGCGTATGTGTTTAGTAATGACTAGTATATCACGATCGGACACGCAAGACAAAGATGTATATTACACCTGATAGTTTCAAAATGGAACGTTACAAGTTATCGGCCGTGTACACTGATCAATACCCTTAGAAATGAAGGGATGCATGAACTTGCTTTATGTAATTGTGTAATAAGAGTTTTTAAGCCTGACAGGAAATCGCATGAATACCTGGACGTGTCACCTCACAATACCTCTGGGAATAATTCCTTTAGCCATGCTGGTGATCAGATAAGGGAAGATCTGAATTTATTTAAATAATTAGATATAAGAAAATGTGGTATGAGTGCTAATGAGACAACTCTCCATCCAAGTCACAAATTGTCAATTTACAAAAGTAAACCATTATAGGTCAAAGTACGGTCTTCAACACTTGGTTTATTACATAAAAGTTTATTATACATAAAAGAATTATGAACAAATTAGATTTTCGAAAACAATTATACACGGGACACTTATTTATGACTTTGAACTTTGACTTTTTAACTAATTCCCATATAAATTTCTTGTTTCAAAACTTAGTAATACAAGGATTTGTATAGTAACAAATACAAATCCTTGGTAAAAAAAACAAGTTTAAATACGACAGACCATAGTTATTTAAAAAAAATAATTACATTTTCCGTATCATGTTAGTTAGGAAAGGTTGCACAACCATGTCTATTATAATCATTTTTGTTACCCGGGAAACTGTTTATGCTTTTCTTGTCGGATAAAACAACTGTACGCATGACAAGATATCGACACGCAATTACGACTACGTTAGGTTACTGCTGGTTTTGGTCCTTTGTGGTTTATAGATATATCGTGGTTTCTAAACCGAGAAGATGTCAAAATGGCCGCATGCAGAGAATTGATACTCTAAATTTAAAATCGATGGTGATCTCTTATATAGCAGAATAAAACTTTAATATTTATGAATTTGTGCTTTTTTATACAGAATGAACATAATATCAATTTTTCATTTTTTTGCGAAGTTTCCCTTTAAACTGAATGAGTTTCAAAGTTGCAAATAAATGCATCACAAGCTAATATTAACTTGAAAATATGAGAAGAATGAAAAATTATAAAACACCTTCCACCAAAATAGGACTTTTGAAACAGAAAATGGTGATTTTTGTTTGATTACAAAAAGATTTGTGATTCTCTATAAGATGTGAAGAAGATGCATAACCATTCATATGTTTCCTAAAAAAAATAAGGTGTTAATTAAACTTAAAATACGTTTGAGGAAGGGTTCAATAAATTTACGAAACTTGTAAAAGTTTTATGGTTTTGAAAGCTTGTCATCTTTATTTTAGAACATATCTTGTCGCCGCGAAAAAGGATAGCAAATTTAGTTAAAAAAAAAATATATAAATAAATAAAAATTAGATCAAAATGCAAATTTTTTTTTTTAAAGAGCATTTTACATTTTGAATGTAAATTATTCTATGATAATCATGTTTTTGTGTTTTTTATCTAACATTTTAAAAAAAATTAGGATTTTGTCTTCGTTTTGTTATTAATTAGGCCATAAGCAGCATTTTCTTTTGAATTATGGAACATTTTGTAAATACTGGGGTTCATTGTTGAATGCTTTCTTTTTTAATAATTTCCTTTTTTAACTTTGATTTTACATCCTTAATATTTTACAGGTTATAAATAGGTTTCCGCGTCCGGTTGATCGACTGGCTAGTGATTACAGTAGTAACTACTTAGACCACTCGGCCACCGAGGCCCCCAGAACCGATAGAAATTACCCAAATATCATCAATTGGAATAAAACTGCTTTTTTGGATAATAAAGCCTAAAATTTTACTCAATAAAAGTACAATTTAACTTCAAGGATTTACATGTCTTGTATACAAATCCCGTGCATAACAAAAATGTGGACTTGATTATTAAAAATGTAGATAACTCTATCTTATAAAATAAATGAAGGATAAAATTCTTCAAATTTAAAAACTTAAATTAAGAACAAAATAAGATAAATAACCATTATTACTTTCGGAATCTGATTAAATTACATTACGACAGAGCAAAAATGAAACTATAATATTTACTCTATCTTTATGATTCATACCGCCTCGGTGGTCTCGTGGTCGCGTTATTGCCTTGAGTGCAGGAGGTTGTGGGTTCTATCCAATCCCGGCCGGGATAAAAATTTATATTTAATTAAATTAAATTAGTAATTGCTTCTCCGCTAAGCATTAAGGAGTAACACTGGTTAACTCAATCAGATAATGTGTCCGGGTAGGGCGATAAGTTTTCTTGCAAACTGTGTCGCACGTTAAAAATTCACCAGTGTGTCGGCCTTAGTATACAAATCTTAATATTCAAACATATTCGTAAATCTTACAATAGCTGATAATTTTTTCTGCTAACAGTTATCTTCTTTCGTTTTTCTCCAAAACATTTAACAATAAAATGCATCGCCGAGCGCAGAGGTCGAACCCTGAAACAGTTGGGGTAAGTTTGGACACAATATTCAAGCTTGATACTGTCTAAATTAGGATTGTGATCAAATTTTTGACATAATATAGGTTTCTGACACAAAAAAAATGTGGTCAAAGATCTTAAAAATTTGAATTGGGACATTTAATTTACCTAGTATGGTCCGATATCCAAAATATAACAACATATAAAAAAACACAAAAAATTTAATTTCAGTTGAAATCAAACAAAGTTCAATTTTGGACCCTTCAAACCTTAATATGGATTTGCCCAAAATAAAAAATCTAAATGCACAGTAAGATTCAGCATATCATAGAGTATAATTCAGTTTTTGATGAAATCTAACAAACTTTCATTTTGGACCCTTTGGTCCTCAATGTAGACCAATTTAAAAATGAGGCCCAATATCCAAAATAGTAATAAAAGTTAGAAAACCCCAAAAATTTAATCCCATTGAAATTGGTTAAAAGATTTGTATTTATTTTCAATTGAAGATTTCTTGCTATTGCGCAATACTGTGCTGTTGCACAATACTTAGTTAATCTGTTGTACATAATAATTTACACACCCTGTTTGGTGTGTATCTCCTGCCATATCATTTTTTGTTGCTTTTATATATAAATCAGATAAATAATCAATGTAAAAATGGCAAATTTTGGGGAAAAAAACAAAAAATTATGAAAAAAAATCCCCCCTAAAAAAATTATTTTTTTTAAATTTGAAATTTCAAAATTTTGAACAAATAAAAAATATGAAACCCCCAAATAAATTTGAACCCCCCAAAAAAATTTGAACCAACATCCCCCAATTTTTTTTTGAAAATTTAGAAGATAATTTTCTTTTCAGGAAAAATGTACAATTTCAGAGAGTTCAATAAACTTTAACACAAGTTATTGTCTGGAAACTTGAAAAATGGTTGTTTTTGGCCCCTTTTTGCCCCTTATTTATAAATGTTTTGGGCAATTACCCCCTAACTCAATCCCAGCCTTCCCTTTGTGATATGGAACCTTGTGGTACAATTTCAGAGAGATTCATACACTTACACACAAGTTATTGTCCGGAAACTACAAAAATGCTTGTTTTTGGCCATTTTTTGGTCCCCAATTCCTAAACTGTTGGTACCCTAACCCCCAAAATCAATCCCAACCTTTCTTTTGTGGTATTGAACCTTCTGGTAAAAACAAAACATATCGTCATTTTAGCGAAATCAAGAGTCTACTAACAATTTCTGCAAAATTTTACTAATTTGAAGATCTTATCTTGCTGATGATTTTCGCTTCTTAAAGTGTATATATATATCTATCTTTTATAGTTTGCAAATGTAATAACAAGTTTGGTTAAATTTGGCAGAGTAGTTTTTCAGAGAAGATTTTTGTAAAAGTTAATGGATGACGGACGACGACGACGGACGCCAAACGATGAGGCTTATAATCAGGGGCGGATCAAGAACCTCGGTCTGGGGGGCACCATGAAACCATAATTAAAGATTTGTTTAGATATGTATATATGCGAGTGTGGGTGGTGGTAGTGTCATGTATTGGGGATGATGGTGGTCGTGGAGGGGGGGTCGGGTCTTCATTTCTATATCTTTTCATTATTTTTGGATCCATTTCTTTCTACTCTTTTATTTGCTGCCAATTGTCCTCTATTCTTTATAGTTCATCACACCTTTAATCTGTTTTCTATATTTTTTGGGCACATTTTTTTCTAGTCTTTACTTTTTGATCATTATTCTCTAATCTGTAAACCCCATTCATACCCTCATTCACGGTAATTAAAACAAGAAAAAAATGTGTATACACATATTACTGTACTATAATAGAAAAAGAAAGGATATGGGGTATCCATCCACGACACAAAATCAGTACATGCACAGCAAAAAACACACAATAAGCAAAGGAACAGCGCTTTTATTGCTCTTTGTCTCAAATATGAGTATAGGTTTTCTTAAAATACAATATCATTTTATTAATGATATATATATAAGGCACAGACCATTCATGTTTTGTGGAGGGGGGAGGTTTTTTTAAAGACAAATCATTGGTTTCCATAAAAAAATAAGGGGAAAAAACACGACATTCAGTTTAAAAAAATGCTGTATGCATTGAAAAAAAATCGTTTGTTACTGTTCTGAGAAAGACACATTCCCCAGAAACCGTATACAATGTGAGTGTTTGGTAATAAAGACGTATCTCATATCGATACTAACATTCCTGACACTAAACGTCTATTTTTACATATTCTTTTCAGACCGATTTTAGTTGGTAATTTCTTTTCTGATCAGAAGATTTCTCTTGTTAATCGATCTTGATCCTGTCATATTGTATTAGAAATCAATAAATATATTCATATTAATTCCAATCAGCATGTAGATGTACATGTAGTTTACATAAATGCTTTTGGATATAGACATTACACAAAGGTGTCAATATTTACACACCCATCGATAAGTTGTCATAAATCACGCATGTTGAAGCTGGGGTTAATTGACCACTTTAGGAAGTCAAATCAAGCTGTGTCTTGATTTTAGATCTAGATATCTACATAAACAGATACAGTAGCAATACTTGAAAACTATGTTAGAAAATTTTTTGGTGACTCCGACTTGGGGGGGGGGGGGGGGGGGGGGCACATGCCCCCTGTAAATCCGCCACTGATAATTGTAGACTAAGACCAACGTTAGATTTGTTATTCATATTTTGATAATTTAAAGATGACCAACTACAGATTTAGCTTTGACGTAGACAGTAATCAATCTAATCGTAATCATGTTTATTGGCCATAATAACTACGAAAGCACATCATATTAATGAAGTACAACGAACTATAACGGTATAAGAACATAATATAATAACAAGACAACATCGTGTAAATAATCACTCATCGTTATTTATCAATATGCTCTAATATAAAGACATCCACATAAAGACATCTACACATGATATAAAGACATCTGCGCGTCATATAAAGATATCTGCCCCGTTTCCATTCTCAATTTTATCGACACATCATATACAGACACCAGCACATCATATAAAGAATTTAAAAGCATCAACACATCATATAGAGACATCTGATCTGAGCATCATATAAAAACATCTAAAAATGATATAAAGACATCTACACATCATATAAAGTTATCTACATATCATATAAAGATATCTGCACATCATATAAATAAAATTGAGAATGGAAATGGGGAATGTGTCAGAGAGACAACAACCCGACCAAAGAGCAGAAAACAGCCCAAGGCGGTATCCGGTCGTTCCGGCCCCAAGTCAATCCGACCCAAAGTCGATCCGGCCCAAGTCGATCCGGCCCACGTCGATCCCGCCCCACGTCGATCCGGCCCCATAATAAATGATAAGGAATAAACTATATAGACATTTAATCAGTATAAATGGAATTTGTAAAAAGTATCAATGATGGATGACAACAGGTCAGTAAAGTATGAATATATTGGAGTACCAGTAAGATGAAAGATTTAAAAAAATTTAAAAGTCGATACGAAAATGGTTGTGATTGTGTCTGTTTGTATAGCAGCTTCAGCATAATAATATTAAGGTATTTTCCTTGATAACTTTGAATGTCATGGCGATTTTTAATTATTTAAATCACACTTAGAAGAGATAAATAAATATTTACAATCCAATGAAACCTATAAAGTTTAACTCATTATAATGACCTGTAATAGTCTATAATAATTGGTTTGTTTATTCAACTAGTGTCTGATGATTGTGAACTAAGGTAATGCAACTTGTAATCACTTAATTCAATCAAATCCTGATTGATTAAAGTTACGTAATCAACAAGGTCTTTATAGTTTGATCTTTTGTTTGGTGTTATGTCTTATAATAATTATTTGCCGGTATTTTTTTTTCAGTTAACATCAGAGGCTTCTATAACACTTGTTTTTTTTTTGTAATATCGAATGTAGTCAATATATAAATTATTTTTTTAAAGTTGACAATATTTTGAATAGTTGTGTGTAGATAAAATAAAAACAAGTTATATGAGTATCCATTATTCTTTATTGCAAGATAATAAACAAACAATTACACTGAATGCATATTTTCAGTAAGGATTCGGCAAATCAAACAACGTTTCTCAATTTGAGAAATTTTAAGAACAAAGTTTGTATGTATCAGCTTTGAGATCGTCTAGTACCATTGTGTATGTAACTATTTGTTATTACACATGATGAAAGACTTGTAAAGATCACAGTCAGTTGAAAGAAAATGCTAATTACTGCTGATTAATGTTGATGTCTTTTGATTGTCCTAAATTCTGTTATATACGTTTTTAATATAATTATACCCAATAATTTTGAAAACTTGTAATGAAAACATAATCAACCTAGCTGTTTTATACTCATGTAAAGACAATATTTGTTCAAGGCCTTTTTTTTCACCGTACTGCAGTACACCTTTTACATTATAATAAAATTCTATAACATTTATGAATTACAATTAATATTCCTTATAAATATATTTTTATTGGGGCCGGATCGACTTTAAATATGGGCCGGATCGACGTTGGGCCGGATCGACGTGGGGCCGGATCGACATGAAAGCCCCAAGGCCACCAATGGGTCTTCAACACAGCGAGAAAATCCCGCACCCGGAGGCGGGCTTCAGCTGGCCCCTTAACAAAAATGTGTACCAGTTCAGTGAAAATGGGCGTCACACTAAACAAAGACATGATAAAATAAACTGCTTCGCTGAGCGCAGCTGGATACGCCAGCAGAGGTCAAACCCTGAACAGTTGGGGCAAGAATGGACACAATATTCAAGCTTGATACAGGTCTGAATTTGGATTGTAATTAAATATTTGATATATTATAGGTTTCTGAATAAATGTAGTCAAAGAACTTGAAATTGGTTATATGAAAGATTTCTTGCTGTTGTGCAATACACTGTGCTGTTGCGCAATACTTAGTAAATCTGTTGTCAGACTATAAACAAATAAAATCTTATAACTCGGAAACGTAAAATCGAAAATTTATAAAAATCAAAAGGGAGCTTACAAAAATAGATATAAACAATTTACCAAAGTTTCATAAAAAATGCTTTTTGAGTTATTGTCCAAAAACTGGAAAATCCCCCTCTGTGTAATGAATAAAACCCCATAAATCGGAAACGTATAGTCTGAAATTTATAAAAATCAAAATGGAGCTCATGTCGATAGAAATAAACAATTCACCAAAGTTTCTTGCAAATTGGTGAAATTGTTTTTGAGTTATTGTCTGAAAACTGGAAAACCCCCCCCCCCTATTTTAATGAATAAAACCCCAAAACTCGGAAATGGTAAATCTGAAATTTATAAAAAACGAAAGGGAGCTCACGTCAATAGATATAAACAATTCACCAAAGTTTCATGCATAAGCGTTTTTGAATTAATGTCCGACATGTTGACGACGGACGCACGGACACACGGTCAATGGTATACCATAATAAGTCCCGTAAACGGGCGTATAAAGACACCTGCACATCATATAAAAAGACATCTACACATCATATTATGTCAAATGGGCATCGGGCATCACAAAACCTACCATTTTATACCCAGTAGTCTTTCAGTTATTTATGAGAATTGAGTATGAAGACTATGAACTCATGGGTACTCTATAACATTCCATATACAAGCCTGGAATTAAGGATACAAAAACTTTAATCTTCATTTATGCTACCTGAAAACCCTTGTGGCACTACTGAAATATTGCATTTTCAAACCATTGGTTTACTGGAGTGACACCAGAAATAATGAATGAAGAGAGACAATTTCTAGTTTTATTACATGTAGGTACACATTATTACTTTAAATATGGATTATTTCAAAAGAAAACTAGAGGCTCTCAAGAGCCTGTGTCGCTCACCTGATTCTACTTTGGTTTTGGAAATCATGTAAAAATAGATTAAAATCATAACAGATACCCTAATAATGAGTGAGGCCAAATTTGGTTTAATATTGGTCCTGTAATTTAATAAAAAATCCTGGTGGCCATCTTGAACAGTAAATCGGCAACAAAGTAGCAACACTTAATCAGCACCTCATAAGAAACATTTATGCCATGTTTTGGTTTCATTCCATTCAGTGCACCTCTAGAAGAAGCATTTGTATGTATTTCCCATAGGGTCTTATGTTAAAGGAAGTCCCCCCATTGGCGGCCATCATGGATGAAGGATCAGCTTCAAAGTAACAAGACTTGGTCAGCACCTCAAAAGGAACATGCATGCCATGTTTGGTTTCATTCCATTCAGTGGTTCTTTAAAAGAAGACATTTGTATGTATTTCCTATAGGGTCCTATGTTAAACTAAGTCCACCGCTAGCGTCCATCTTGGATTATGGATCGGCTTCAAAGTAACAACACTCGGTCAGCACCTCATAAGAAACATTCATGCCATGTTTGGTTTCATTCCATTCAGTGGTTCTCTAAAAGAAGACATTTGTATGTATTTCCCATAGGGTCCTATGTTAAACTAAGTCCACCGCTGGCGGCCATCTTGGATGATGGATCCGCTACAAAGTAACAACACTTGGTCAGCACCTCATAAGGAACATTCATGCCATGTTTGGTTTCATTCCATTCAGTGGTTCTCTAAAAGAAGACATTTGTATGTATTTCCCATAGGGTCCTATGTTAAACTAAGTCCACCGCTGGCGGCCATCTTGGATGATGGATCCGCTACAAAGTAACAACACTTGGTCAGCACCTCATAAGGAACATTCATACCATGTTTGGTTTCATTCCATTCAGTGGTTCTCTAAAAGAAGACATTTGTATGTATTTTTTTTCATAGGGTCCTATGTTAAACTAAGTCCCCCGCTGGCGTCCATCTTGGATTATGGATCGGCTTCAAAGTAACAACACTCGGTCAGCACCTCATAAGAAACATGCATGCCATGTTTGGTTTCATTCCATTCAGTGGTTCTCTAAAAGAAGACATTTGTATGTATTTCGCATAGGGTCCTATGTTAAACCAAGTCCACCGCTGGCGGCCATCTTGGATGATGGATCCGCTACAAAGTAACAACACTTGGTCAGCACCTCATAAGGAACATTCATGCCATGTTTGGTTTCATTGCATTCAGTGGTTCTCTAAAAGAAGACATTTGTATGTATTTCCCATAGGGTCCTATGTTAAACTAAGTCCACCGCTGGCGGCCATCTTGGATGATGGATCGGCTACAAAGTAACAACACTTGGTCAGCACCTCATAAGGAACATTCATGCCATGTTTGGTTTCATTCCATTCAGTGGTTCTCTAGAAGAAGTTCAAAATGTAAAAAGTTTACGCCGACGACGGACGACGCCGGACGACGACGGACGACGGACGACGGACGCCAAGTGATGAGAAAAGCTCACTTGGCCCTTCGGGCCAGGTGAGCTAAAAAAGAAGAACAGTATACATGCTTATCTAGGCTAAACTTATGTTTGCATTTCCGTGAGGGAAAGTGTCACAATAGAGATTTTTAATCTACCTACACAAAATATAATTGGACAAATTGCTGAAGAAAACTACAAGAATTACCTTATAGTCAGTAAAACAGATATTTGTTACAGTGAAATCAAAAATTGACGGCAGCAACTCTTCAACTACAGTACTGTTATTCCTTACATTTAGGATGCCATACATCCATAAAAAAACATCAAAATAAAAAAGATCTGAATAGAACAGCCAAACTAGCTTTTCCTGAGGGAATGCGTAACCTTAGTAGAAAAGGATATCAACTGTAAAATGATTGATTACCTTATATGTCGACCTGTATGAAATTCTTGTAGTTTTCTTCAGCAATTTGTCCAATTATATTTTGTGTAGGTAGATTAAAAATCTCTATTGTGACACTTGTATTCCTATTGTATTCCTATTCTAATGCATCACAAAAAGAAATTGTTCATTAGAGCTTGTCAAAATGGGAAAATTTAAGATAAAAATAAAATTCCTAGAAACTT